>NW_020528302.1:0-127500 GCF_003368295.1 Carassius auratus | reverse complement strand
AAGTAATAAGCAATATTTTAAAATCTATACGATGTTTGATAGGGAGCCAGTGCAGTGTGGACAGGACCGGGCTAATATGGTCATACTTCCTGGTTCTAGTAAGAACTCTTGCTGCTGCATTTTGGACTAGCTGTAGTTTGTTTATTAAGCGTGCAGAACAACCACCCAATAAAACATTACAATAATCTAACCTTGAAGTCATAAATGCATGGATTAACATTTCTGCATTTGACATTGAGAGCATAGGCCGTAATTTAGATATATTTTTGAGATGGAAAAATGCAGTTTTACAAATGCTAGAAACGTGGCTTTCTTAAGGAAAGATTGCGATCAAGTAGCACACCTAGGTTCCTAACTGATGACGAAGAATTGACAGAGCAACCATCAAGTCTTAGACAGTGTTCTAGGTTATTACAAGTAGAGTTTTTAGGTCCTATAATTAACACCTCTGTTTTTTCTGAATTTAGCAGTAAGAAATTACTCGTCATCCAATTTTTTATATCGACTATGCATTTCATTAGTTTTTCAAATTGGTGTGTTTCACCGGGCCGCGAAGAAATATAGAGCTGAGTATCATCAGCATAACAGTGAAAGCTAACACCATGTTTCCTGATGATATCTCCCAAGGGTAACATATAAAGCGTGAAGAGTAGCGGCCCTAGAACTGAGCCTTGAGGTACTCCATACTGCACTTGTGATCGATATGATACATCTTCATTCACTGCTACGAACTGATGGCGGTCATATAAGTACGATTTAAACCATGCTAATGCACTTCCACTGATGCCAACAAAGTGTTCAAGTCTATGCAAAGGAATGTTGTGGTCAATTGTGTCAAACGCAGCACTAAGATCCAATAAAACTAATAGAGAGATACACCCACGATCAGATGATAAGAGCAGATCATTTGTATCTCTAAGGAGAGCAGTCCTCAGTACTATGATACGGTCTAAATCCTGAATCTCACACACACACTCTCTCTCTCACACACACACACACACACACACACACTCACTGTGTCCTGTGTGTGGTCTCTGTCAGGTTCACACACATAAGAAGCGTCAGATGCACCGGCCGGTGGAGGTGCGGGGGCCCCGGGGCTGCTGGGAAGGGCCGGTTCACGGGGCCCGTCAGCTGATGGATCTGTTCGCTGTCACCTGCATCGAGACGAGTCACTACGTGAGCTTCGTCAAACACGGCCCCGGGGCCACGGACTGGCTGTTCTTCGACAGCATGGCCGACCGAGAGGGTAATCTTTCACTAGATAACAAAGGATTATATTCAAATATATCCAGTAATATTCCTTTTTAATTATATTAAATATATTTGTATGTGTCTGTCTCTGTGTGTCTCTCTCTCTCTCTTCTCTCTCTCTCTCTCTCTGTGTGTGTGTGTTCAGGAGGAGAGAACGGTTTTAACGTGCCGCAGGTGCGCTCGTGTCCGGAGGTGGGTGGTTATCTGAGTCTGTCTGTGGATGAAGTGTCTCGTCTGGACGCCTCGTCTCTCAGAGATCCTGTGCGTCGTTTACTGTGTGACTCCTACATGTGTCTGTACCACTGTCCTCAGCTCTCGCTCTACAAATAACACGCGCATACATATATATATATATATCATAACACATCTCACAGCGCAGCACAGGGCAAAGTGTGACTACAAACAGTTATTTTTGAACAGATTTTTAACAGAATGCAGTGTATGCTTGTGTATGTTTACAAATGTAAATGTTTAATTTTATAAAAAGAAACTGAACTGAACTTGTTTTGGTGTGTTTTATTCCTTCTGATGGGCATCAAAATAATAATTTAACTATAAAAGGCAAAAACATTATTATGTCACTTAAATAAAATCAATAATATATTTCTTCTTATTTTTTGGTCTAGTAAAATCAAAAATGTATAAGAAATGTGGATAAAGAAATAGTATAATAAATATTTCGACCAAATTAGTCATTAAATTTTTTAAAGTTATTAATTTGTGTATTTATTGTCTGTTTTTTTTTTATTGCATCACAAGAACAGTAACAACATACACATATAGAGGATCACCACAAATATATCTTCACCAGAGAATCCAGTCTTTAATTGTATACATTGAAATTTACCTTACATTACATTTATTAATTTAGCAGATGCTTTTATCCAAAGCGACTTACAGATGAAGACAGTGGAAGCAATCAAAAACAAGCAATGATATATAAGTGCTATAACAAGTCTCAGTTAGGTTAACACAGTACACGAAGCATGGGTTTTTAACTAATATCATAAATAAAAAGAAAACAGAAAGAGAAAGTGTGAGGGAAGTTGTTTCGGGTCTCGGGGGAATAGTGTACAGTTTCCCACAGCGCCCTCTGCTGTTTTTGGAAAAGGACTTTGCTCCACTGCATTTGTGAGAAGTTTCCTCATAAAAGAAAGGCAAATGAGTCTCACAGTTGTAAAACACTTTGTCCACCTCTGCATTTCTCTCAAACAGAGTCAAGTCAAGTTTTCTCTTTGCAAAGCAGATTGTGTTTATTTGCAAAACACTGGATTTGTTTGATGAATAAAGGCACAGAATCCACTCCATACTCCAGACATCTGTGTTATATATATACACACCGTGATCCAAATTATTATGCAAGTGATATATCAATAGGATTTTTGTTAGTGTGGTTTTTCACATCTTTTTAGATACCTGTCATCGATCTCAGACAGGTTTGGTCAGTAGTTCGCCAGGTAAATGGAAACCCTACGTAAAGAGGTTATTAAGCAAGTCACGGTGAAATATGGTGAGGGAGAAAGATCTTTCTGAAGATGAAATGTATGAAACAATGCAATGTCTTGCAAAAGGCATCACGACAAACAATATTTTGCTAAAAGCAAATAGAGATTATTGAAGTGTCAATAGATTTAGAGCACAGAAGATCTTGGTCAGATGAAGATTTATTAGGGAAGGTTTCTGTCAAATGAGCTGTAATGTAACAGCAGCTGAGCAGCAGATCCTCTCCACGCAGACCGACAGATGTGTTACACCTGCTCAGTGGGTGTGTGTGTGTGTGTGCTCAGTGTGTGTGTGCTCAGTGTGTGTGTGTGCTCAGTGTGTGTAGAAACACATGAAGACTTGTGAATGCTGCAGTACAGTGGACCGTCCAGATCTATGGATTTCTGATGTTGATGAATGACCATCATGTTCCACTGAGACCACCGCCTCCTCACTGGAGCACTGGGACGTCAATATTCATGCCTCAGAATAGTGTTTAGAGAGTGTGTGTGTGTGTGTGTGTGTGTCTGTCTCTCTGTGTGTGTGTGTCTGTCTGTATATGTGTGTGTGTCTGTGTGTGCATGTGTGTGTCTCTCTCTCTCTCTGTGTGTGTGTGTGTCTGTCTGTATATGTGTGTGTGTGTCTGTGTCTCTCTCTCTCTCTCTCTCTGTGTGTGTGTGTGTGTGTCTGTCTGTATATGTGTGTGTCTGTGTGTGTGTGCGTGTCTCTCTCTCTCTCTCTGTGTGTGTGTCTGTCTGTATATGTGTGTGTCTGTGTGTGTGTGTGTCTCTCTCTCTCTCTCTCTGTGTGTGTGTGTCTGTCTGTATATGTGTGTGTGTGTCTGTGTGTCTCTCTCTCTCTCTGTGTGTGTGTGTGTGTCTGTGTGTGTGTGCGTGCGTGTGTCTCTCTCTCTCTCTGTGTGTGTGTGTGTGTCTGTTTGTATATGTGTGTGTCTGTGTGTGTGTGCGTGCGTGTGTCTCTCTCTCTCTCTGTGTGTGTGTGTGTGTCATTTATATATATATATATATATATATATACACACACATTTTATTGTGAAATATGACTCAAATTTTGATTTCATCTATGCAGGTGTGACCGGTGTAATCTGCGTTGTGTTTTTTTTTTCCCTTAGTAACAAGTCGGACATCAGTTGACGGTTCTTCATTTACTGTTAAACACAACACAAGTCTATTACAGTGTGTTTTCGCCCTTGTCTTTTCTCTCCCATGCACAGACAGCGCAGAAAGGGAAGAGGAAATGGTATACAATTTTCATACAAAATTAAACAAGTGACAAAACAACATACCTGTTAAACATAACACAAGTCTATTACAGTGTGTTTTCGCCCTTGTCTTTTCTGTTAAATGGAGGTCAAGTGCAACACAATTAGCACATGCTTCAAGTGCATCGATTCACAGAAAATGGATTAAATTAAGTGAAAATGCAGAAATAATCAAATATGCATGTAAAATAATATTATATATGATTTAAATAGAGTTTTAAAGTATAAAAGTGATTTTTAAAGCAAAGATGAAATTAGATTGATCAGAGCCAATTAGAAACCCACCTCTTCCATGCACAGACAGCGCAGAAAGGGAAGAGGAGGCGCAAAGACAGGAAATTAAAATCAATTCTTCCGTCAGAAATTTAAAGGGGAAAGTGCACACACAGACATACATATTCAGGTATACATTTTGAACAGTTTTTGTGTAATTCTATAAATGAAATGAACATTAATTTCCATACCCGTTACACAGGGAAAAAAATCATGCAAATATGCAAACCTCCACTCTCTGGATGAGGGAGGAGAACGCTTTGAGGAGGTTTACTCTAGATCATCTCTCCACAGAGACTGAAGCTGAGCTGGATTGACCGGTTCAGCCTCGAGTCAGACGTTCCTCTGATCTGACTGATGTTTCTGTGTGTGATCTCATGATGAATGCTGGAAACACGGCCTCCGCCCAGAGAACACGAGCGACAGGTTTGTCCAGATCTCAGAAGCACACCCACGTGTTTGAGTGAGCCTGGAAACATCTCTTCTGGGGTCAGTGACCTCTCAGAGAAACAGCCCTGACCTCGCTGAGAGGAAACCTTCACAGACAGACCTCTCTCGCTTCAACAGGCTGAGGATCTACAGCTTTAACAGATACTCTAACAATATACCTCTCAATAAAGAGACAGGCTCCTCACATGATAAATACTGTGTGCATTAGGCGTTTAAAAATACAGATTCACATATAAATCATGAACACGCTTCTACTGAAAATATTAATATACACCATGTCCCACATTTTTGAGTTAACTTAATTATACACTAATGTTTATTTGTTTGGAAGTGTTTATGGTGATATGATTGTATTTACGCAATGTAATATATAGGGTGTGTTTCAGTGGGCGGGGTCTCGCTGATTGACGGCTGTGTTCTTAAGGGGGCGGGGCTCAGCTCGTAAATCTTCAGGTTCTCCCGGATTCCTGTTCCGTTTACATCTGTGTTTTTATCAGCTGGGTTCGGCTGCGTTTCCCACAAGTACTTCTTAAGCTGATTTTACCATCACCGCGAACCCAACTTTTAATTCACCCATTTATATTGGGATCTTTGCCTTCTTTTGAACACTTTTCCTAGCGCGCGCACGTCCACCAGGCTGAGATTTACCTGTTTACTGACGTTCTCTTCGCCTCAGGTGATGACGATGATGAAGAGGAGCGCGCACACTCCGCATCCGTTCGCGTATGAAGTGAATATAACAACAGCTCAGCGGATTCGGGTAAGATCCTCTCATTCATCCTCGAGCGTTCCTTCGGTGCCACGCGCTCGGGTGCGCGCACAACAGCCGGGATTACCGAAGTTTCAGCCAAACACTTGTCGCTGCCACCAAGGCGACTATTGATACATTGAAACTTAATCCAGCAGTGAACGAACTTAACAGAACTTCACGCTTAAATGTAACGCTTCAATGTAGCGTTTAAATGTAGCATTAAAATTTAGGGCTTGATTGTAACATTTAAATATAGCGAACCGCTTAAATGTAACGCTTTAATGTAACGCTTGAATGTAGTGTAACGCTAATGTAACGTTTAAATGGAGCTGCCCACGTGTTTGATTTTTTTTAAAAATATAAAAAATATAATAAAGATCACATAAGTTATTTGTCAAGTATTTAAGATTGTATTAAAATAAGACCTATTTCTGTTTTAATGTTTTACATCACAGAAATATGTAAACTAGGTCTTGTTTTAGGTTAAACATTGTATTGTGACTTGCAACCAAAATGTAGTGTTGTAAAATCAAATATATTTGTGTTTTCTGTCATCTTGCCCCATTTTAAAGTCCCACATTAACTTCGTATGGGCTTGAGTTGGCAGCTGAATCTGTTGTGTTTGGCTGAAACTGTGGTTACTGTGTTCATTTTCCAGACAAGCTGGCTGTACATTATCCCACTATTAAACGAGTACTTTACCAAATGAATAGATAATTAGAGTTTTACTGTGAGAAGAAACCTCATACACCAGTCTAAACTAATCATGGGCACTTTCAGAAATCAGCTGAACCAGTCTGTAAATGGATTTGTTGCTGGTTTAAATTGGTTTTGAAGCACTAACCTGGTTGAAATCGTGTCTTTCCAGCTCGATCAACCGTCTAGACCAGCTAAGACCGATGTAGACTAGAAGGACATCAGTCTTTCTATCTATTGAAACCTCTTCTTTCTGTCTCAGGGAATCATTCTGGGCGTCGTTCTGTTTCCCGTCCGCATCGCCCTGGCCACCCTCTTCTTCCTGCTCATGTGGCCCATCGCTCGACTGCGATTGGCCGGTCTGTCGGAGGCGGAGAGGGCGGAGCCTGTGCGGGGCTGGCGTCAGTGGCTCTTCCATCACATCATGCTCTTCCTCAGCCGCGCCGTCTTCTTCTTCATGGGCTTCCTGTGGATAAGGGTCAAAGGGCGTCAGGCGGGATTGAAGGAAGCGCCAGTTTTAGTCGTAGCGCCTCACAGTGGTTTCCTGGACATGCTGGTGGTTTGCGCGACTGGTCTGCCGATGGTCGTGTCCCGGTCGGAGAACAGCAGACTCCCCGTCATCGGAGGTGAGGTCGAAGTTACTTAAACAGAAACCCAATCCAGAACCCACTAGGTTTTGGGTTATTGTAAAAAAAGAAGCTCTGTAAGCAGCAAAAGCTTCTGGTTCTTGCACGATTTGTTTATCATGATAATCTTCACCAATTAACACAACTTTTGAAGTAAAAAGGTGAACTAGACCACCAATGTCACCATCACTCTATATTCAGTCTTTAAGAACAATTGATCTAAAATTGTGTGTGTGTGTGTGTGTGTGTGTGTTTACTGCTCCGGGTGTGTGTTCAAGGTGTGTTCACTTCTTACCGCTGTGTGTGTGTCCACTTGGATGGGTTAAATGCAGAGAACCAATTCCGAGAATGGGTGACCATACTTGGGGAAATGTCACCACTTTAATTGGAGCAGAAAATCTTAAATTCATAAAGTCATGGCATTAAGTGTTGCATACACACACATCGTTTTCCATTACCAATATCAACTCCCTTCAGTCAAGATATATTTAGAGGCAAAATGAACATATGAGGTAATGTTTTCTGAGAAACTGAACTGAAACAAGTGAGTTTATGCTTAAAACAAATGTCAAATGAGAATTACGACTTTTCTCTCTTATTCAAGTTGATTTTTCGGAGTCCATTGGCAGATATGTTTTAATCAAACTTGCTTAATTTCTCTGTAAACAAAACTTATTTTTACAACGTTTTTGAGATCTGTTGGAAGTTGTGCTTTCAAACTTTGAAGCATCATTCGAGACCTTCACTTTTAGAGACAATAGTGAGGTATTGTGTTCCATTCAGTTTAATCCTTACATGTACTAGTTTACTCAGTTTTACCTTCATCAAACCTGTAAAGATCCTGAAGACAAGAAAATCACAATCTCACTGATGGATTTAACGATGTAGAAGCAAACATGAAAATATCTTGAACTTGTGTTCAGCACAGACCTTATTTCAGGCGTTTAACAACCAACCCATTAAAATAAAACCCATTGACTTCAGGAAGGTGAAAGCAGAACGTGCTAAAGTTCAACTCGTTTCCAGGTTCTGGCCAACAAAAGTAGATCATCTCTGCTGCGCTTTATAGTCGCTTTGCCAGAGATTAAGAAAAGAACAAAAATAATTCAGTTTGAACATTAATCAATAAAAATCCTTCTGTAAGTCTGTTTGTGTTTTTAAGGAACGTCTGCTAAATGAGTAAATGTAAATATCTCTGTGTTTTACCATTTGGTCAAACTCTGTTCACAAACGATCCAAACCCAGGCTCTAATGACTCCCTGCTGATCTGTGTGTTCCAGCGCTGCTAGAGTTCAATCAATCTGTGTTAGTGAGTCGAAAAGATCCTGAATCCAGGAAGAAATGTGTGTCTCAGATCTGTGAGAGAGTCAAGTCTGACGGCCACTGGCCTCAGGTAAACACACACACACACACACACACACACACACACACACACGGTCACTTGCTCGATCACTCACTCACACATTCACTCACTCACTCACTCGCTTGTTCTCACACTCAGTGGCTCACTCGCTCACTCACACACTCACCTGCTCACTCAGTCACACTCTCGCTCACACATTCACTCTCTCACTCACATGCTAGCTTGCATGCTCACTTAGTCGCTCACACTTGCTCTTTTGCCCTCGTGCAATTGCTCACTCACAAACTAGCTCGCTCTCCCCCTCTCTCGCTCACTCATGCTTGCTCTCTCGCTCACTCTCACGTACGCTCTCACACTCTTGCACGCTCGCTTTCACTCTCTCTTGCTCACTCTCACATTCGCTTTGCACACACTTGCTCACTAACATGTTCTCTCACACTCTTGCACACTCGCTCTCTTGCTCACTCTCACACTCGCTCTCTTGCTCACTCTCACACACACCTGTTCATTAACATGTTCGCTCACTCACGCTTGCTCACTCACACTCTTGCACGCTCACTCTCACTCGCTCACTCACACTCGCTCACTCACACTCGCTCTCTCACACACACTTGTTCATTAACATGTTCGCTCACTCACGCTTGCTCACTCACACTCTTGCTCTCTCGCTCACTCTCGCACACACTTGCTCACTAACATGTTCTCTCACACTCTTGCACGCTCGCTCTTGCTCACTCTCACACTCGCTCTCTTGCTCACTCTCACACACACCTGTTCATTAACATGTTCGCTCACTCACGCTTGCTCACTCACACTCTTGCACGCTCACTCTCACTCGCTCACTCACACTCGCTCTCTCGCACACACTTGCTCACTAACATGTTCGCTCACTCGCGATTGCTCACTCACACCAGTGTTAATTTTGACGCAAAATTTTAATTTAGTTTTAGTCTTAGTCTTTTGACTATAATTCTTTTTAGTTTTAGTCATCTGATTTGTTTTAATTTTAGTCTTATTTTAGTCGACTAAAATTGCTTGGTATTTTAGTTGACTAAAATAAGACTAAAATCAATAACAGATTTACTAGACAATTTTTTACAGCTGGTATAGGAAACAAACAATATATAAAACACAAATTCAACTTTATTTCAACACAACTGTGTCTTTATTTCGATTCAAAAGCTTTTATGCAGCAACAAACACTGTCATGATAATGTAAACCATAACTAGCTGCCAATTGACCATCAATAAAAGAAAAATAAAGTTAGGTCCAGGACCTTAAAGCTTACAGCTGAGCTGAACAAGGAGTGCATACATTTAAAGTAAATATTTAATAAGTTGGGTAGATAAAAAAAGTAACAAGATTTTATAAGGTATTCATTTGTCTAGCAATATTGTATGTTTTAAATACTACAATATTGCTAGATTAGTATGTATAATGATAGGATGTGAACATTCACGTTTCACATGACTAATATAGAAATATTTGTGATATTGTCAACAAGTAGAACATTATAAAATATACTAAACATTAGTATTAATCAAATGTATGTATCATAATATTACGTATTAGCATCTAACTTGAAGAAGGGGCTATTTTACAGTACTTTTCAGTTCGTAATATTTAATGCTACAACATCCTATGCACTGCAGTCTTCCAATTTTGCTTAGCTCAATAAACAAAAGAACATCGTTGTGAAATTACATTTGAGAAAATGTCTGGGTGGCTCGTCTGTAAATGTCTTTTCAAATTGGTTGTGTTCTTGCCACGAATGAGCGCTCTGCGTGCTTTACAGTTTGTTATGTTTTGTTCGTCGTCAAACGTGAAGTGAGCTGTGGACATTTTGTCGCTCTTTTAGACATCACCTCTTCGAATGCCGTCTTCCCGGGAGCTCATAAAAACTGAAAACCTTCGCTTCACGTCTCAATAATTCAGGCTCGGATTGGTTCTCTTCTCTCATGCAGTCTCGCCTGTTATGTTTTGCCGGTTCTTTTGCTCATTCCTCGCATCTCTCCCGTCTGCTGATTTGATTTTCGTCACAGTCTATTTTCGTCTCGTCCTTTATTCCTTGACGATAATGTCAATCAATTTAGTCATAGTTTTAGTCTCCATCAGTGCCTTCTTTTTTAGTTTTCGTTTCGTTTTCGTCCGCACAAATATATTCGTGACGAAAATGACGAAAATATTTAGTCAACGAAATTAACACTGACTCACACTCTTGCACGCTCGCTCTCACTCTCTCTTGCTCACTCGCACACTTGCTCACTAACATGTTCATTCACTCTCACGCTTGCTCGCTCACACTCTTGCACGCTCGCTTGCTCGCTCACTCTCTGGTACACACTTGCTTGCTAGTAATAGCTCATACGCTTGCTCACTCTCTCATGCTTGCCTGCTCGCTCTCACGCTCGCCAGACCACTCTCTCTCGCACACACTTGCTCACTAAAATGCTTGTTCACGCACTCTCATGCTCACTCATTTATTTGTCTGACTCGTGTCAGCTGGTGTGTCACTTCCTGTTGGGTTTGATCTCATCTTCTGCTTCATTTCTCTCTGCAGATGCTCATGTTTCCAGAAGGAACAACGACTAACGGCAGAGCTCTGATCAAATTCAAACCCGGTACGACACACTCACACAGGCTCTGTTCGTAAACCTAGAGAGCTCCCTTTGTTGCTTTTAACATTTATCATTTTAAGAATAATTTATTAAGAATGCATTAAATTGATCAAAAGTGTCAGTAAAGATTTATAATGTTACATAAGATTTCCATTTCAAATAAATGTTCATTTGAACTTTCTATTCATCTGTGAATCCTGAAAAATAAAATGCATCAGTTTCCACAAAATGATTGAGCAGCACAATGTGTTCAACACTGATAATAATCAGTAATGTTTCTCGAGCAGTAAATCATCATATTATTCTGATTTCTGAAGATCATGTGACACTGAAGACTGGAGGAATGATGCTGAAAATACAGCGGAGCATCACAGAAATACATTACACTTTAACACAGATTCACACAGAAAACAGCTGCTTTACATTAGAGTAATCTTTAAAATATTTTACTGTGAATACAATTAGTTTTTCTTATCAAACAGTTGCAGCTCTGAGCAAAAGAGACTTTTTTCAGAGTGTTTTTTTTAATCATGCTCCTCTCTATAGCTATATACTAACTAACCCCAGTAATCTCTGGACAGGAGCGTTTCTGGCCGGTGTTCCCGTTCAGCCCGTCCTGCTGCACTATCCCGGTGAACCGGTGAGTCTGGGAACAGTAAATGCATCTGACCGCGCCTGCGGCTAAAATGATCTGCGTTTGTGTAACGGAAACCACTGGATGACTAAATATGAGCAGGACCGTGAGACCCGGAGATCTTCTGAACACAAAAGCGCACAAGACTAATAGAGCAGTAAAATGACTCTGAAGCACTTCCTTTATGCATGACTTCTAACATGAACCATCTGTTTGCAGGACACTGTTCGCTGGACCTGGAAAGGACTGACGTGGTGAGTAGTTTATGTGCTGTTCTTAACACCGTAATCGATCCGAATAAATCATTCTAATCTATCTGTCTGTAGGCTGGGCACTCTGTGGCACACCACCTCGCAGATCTACACCAGCGTTACTGTGGAGGTGGGTGGGCTTCATTTGATTGACATGAGTCCGAGCCAATCATCATTAGAGTCTGGCTCAGTAATCCTCCTTTGCTCTGATTGGTTGTAGTTCCTGCCCGTCTACACGCCGTCACAGGAGGAGAAGCAGAACCCGGACTTATACGCCGAAAACGTACAGAAACTCATGGCCAAGTACGTCATACGCCGACTGCTGTCTATATAGGCTGATCCCTACATAGACTGCATCAGAAACTAGGATGGCAATGATTTCCAGACAGCGACAGTGTTATTTCAGTGCAGCTCGTCATCCTCTTACCAACAACACTTCTTCAGTAAATGCGCTGCATAGACACTAGATGTAATGGTGCTTTCATAATGGGATTATTTAGCAACATTTTATCAATTATTTTCGGTATTGATTTGAAATGTGTATAATCCAGATTTGTCTTGCTTCGTTTGCCATCATTACCTTTAAATTGCATCGACATAAGGGTGGCATAAACAACGATTTTACATAACGATTATTTTATTATTGGTACTATTATATTATTTACTGATGTATTGAATGAGCTCTTGTTCAACTATATATTCAACCAATTTTGTAATGGGTGTAGTAATTTAATGTGAAATTAATATTTTATGTAATTTTATTTTTGTTCGTTTTTGTAGTCTTTGTGATTTAAAAAAACATCTAGCTTTTTCAACTACTGTGCAGCTATATATCAAAGAGTTATTTTGAATAGTTTAATTTAACTGTAACAACGCTGGATTGGGCCTGGTTACTGGTTAAATACAAGTTCATCCACCTAGAAAAATAATGATTTAGCCTAATTAGCATCTGAAATGGCACACTGTAATTAATGTTCAGTATTAACATGTTAATGTCTGGTAGAGCTCTGCGTGTTCCTGCCACTGATTATGTGATGGAGGGTCGATTTCCTGTTCAGAAGCTGGGAAACCTCTCACTTCCCCTGGAGCCTCCGGCGCAGGAAACACTCAGACTGCTCCGCGAACACAGGTGTGTGTGTGTGTGTGTGTGTGTGTGAGAAACACTCAAACTGCTCCGTGAACGTGTGTGTGTGTGTGTGCTCTCCACCCGTTCGTCTCACACTCATTCGTTCTCATCTGCAGTCTCACGATCGCTCACGTGGAGAGCGTGATGAACCGTGTGATTGACAGCTGTCACTCAGGTCAGAGCACCATAGTAACGGCCGATCACCTGACCACTCTTCTGGGGCTCAAGGACAGAAAGACAGCGGTGAAGATCTGCTCTCTTTACTCAAAGGTACTGCAGTGTGAGAGTTCAAGCGTTCGTCTGTCATCATTCATTAACCTCGAGAGGAACACGTATATGTGTAACGTGTGTGTGTGTGTGTGTGTGTGTGTTTGCAGGATGATACGGTGGATCTGAGGCAGGTTTGTCTGAGTGTTTCTGCCGTTTCTGGGTTCAGGAGTCTGGAGTCTCTCATACATACTGCGTTCACGGTGAGTGTGTGTGTGTGTGTGCATCCACGGGTGTGCCATGTTATAAACTCATATATCATGCAAGTTGTTTGCTCTGACTGAGGTGTCGTCATACATGATTTTCTGACTGGTTTTACACTGTGTTATAAGGAAGTGCTGGGAAATATTTACAGATCTGAAGTGAACATAAAATGAGTAACATTCTGCATAAGTGCGATTATCAATCAGTAATTATATTCATACGTGTTCAAGAGTCAAGCGCGGCACGGTGTTCATTTACACATGAGCCACTCATCATAACAATATCCATGAGTAAATGCTGCTAAAACTTTATATATAATTTAAATGTAATGTACACACACATTATACAGATGCACACTCCGTCTCATCGCCTTCTCATTCATTCACCATGTTTTGTAAACCCAGCTGGTTTAAAAGAGATTAATCAAGATTTGGTGTGTGTGTCTGTTGTCAGTGGTATGACTCTGACCAGGACGGGCTGCTGAGCGCAGGTGATCTCTCTGACCTGATGGGGGCGCTGGTGGGCATCCCTCAGTACGGGGGGGCAGAGATGTACACTGCACTGACCTCCAGGGGACCACCCACTGAAGGTAAAAATCACTGCGTTTGCTCGGCTGAGCTGATAATGCTCATATTTAGGGATGCACCATATTATCGGCCGATAATGGCTTAACGTTTAGATATCGGCATCATCCCAATGTGAGAAATAACGCCGATAAGAGGAATACGTTAACTCGCGTGTGCTCAGGATGTGCTAGCACTTGGATCACGTCAGCAGTGAGGCTCATTCTTGAAGCAAACTTTTAATCTGTGAAAGCACGTACAGCATGACGTTCGGTGTGTGATCGTAAAAACACAGCCTCATAACGCCCGTTCAGTAACGTTTTAATCTGTAGCAGTAATTGATGTCGTAAAATGAGTATTTTAATTTAAAGGTCAGAAAGCAAATGTTGCATGGGGGAAAAAAATCACCCAAATTAACCACTTAAATTCTTTTCAGGATTTTTTCTTTAGACCATCTATGAAATAAAATAAAATGTTAGGGTTAACACTGCATCTTTCTTGGGGGGAAAAAAATAGTGATTTGATGTATAGTTTATTTATAGTTATTTTCAAAGCGTCACTGTACTGTCAAAAAAAAAAAGTTAATTTTTTTTATTTTTAAAAACACACCAAAATTAAAAAACATTTAGCTTATTTCTGCACAGGAGAGACTTAGTGTTGTTTCCTAACAAAGGAAATATATCGGTATCGGCCAAAAAGTTTTTAAAAATATCGGCAAAAATCCAATATCGTGCATCCCTTCTCATATTGAAGTGTTATGCTAATCAGATACATATTGATCTCCTAAAGCTTCTCTGCAAGACTTCCTGAAGACGCATCCAGTTTATCGGAAAGTCCTCAGCGAGTATCTCCACTCCAGCAGACTTGCAGACGGAAATCACAACGGCATTCCCAACGGGAAAAACAACAACAACGGGATTTATAATGGTTTCGGAGCGGGCAGCGGGACGTCCCACCAAGCATTTACTGGGACGGCCGTCTGAAGTCTTAGTACTCGAGTGCAAGAGAATATCGTTGAGGTTACGTTTACATGATGTCTTTCTTGTGTCTTATTCTTAATTTTGTCCTGTTTTGATGTGAGTGGAATGAAACTGTGAGGATATACCACTAATTAATGTGCCTTGGAACGAACACCTTTATATGTATATATTTTATCATGAAGTCTGAAGGATTGGTTTGTGTATTTAAAAGTGTATATTTTTGTCATTTTAAGCTTTGTATATTGGAAAGACCGAAGGTGTGCTATTCTGCCGAAGTGTCATATTTTATACTTTAATATATTAACGTTATTTAATAAAGACGTGATGCTTCCTGTGCTTTGTTTTTATGGTTTATTATGCCTCAAGTGGTCAATTCATCCACCTTTTCTGAAACGTTTGGTCTGGTCTGCGTCAGAAATCAGCACGGTCCTCTTCGACCGATAAGTTTAGCTGTTTTTCTGGACGTTGTTGTTCGCTGCTCTTGTCTGATGGTTTTTAATCTCTCACATTCCTCCACCAAATGTTGTCCCCTAGTTTTCCTGATCTGTGCATCATGTTTGTGTAAGTTCCCACTTCCCATTGCTGAGGACCTCGTCTCGGTTATGTTCACACGCTGCTGGATTTCTACTCTTTTCACCATTATTTTTGAATCCGTTTTTTGCGCTCGAGCTCTGCGTTTCATGACTGATTTCCTTTGAGTCCTTCTACATCCGTTTTCAGCAGTTTTTAACCTCTTTTTGTCTTTATCGTCCAATTTAGGCTTCTGTCTTTTGTGTTTTTTATTTTCGTGTACATAATTTTCCTCAATGTTGGACAATGTCTGTTTGGAACAAACACTTCTCGTTCTCTGGGACTTGATGGGAGTTTCTGAATCCATGTTATTCTTGTCTTTTATACGTCCTACATGCATACATTCCTCCGTCTTTTGTCCAACTACCATGTTTACCTCTCCGCGGTGCTCATTCACAGGGGTTTCTGGTGGTTCTGGGTCATTTTTAGGGAATGCTGCATGATGGGAATTGTAGTTCTGAAGACTGAAGCAGTTGGGTTGAGTGGCGTAATCAAGTTCAGCAACAGACAAAGTCTCGTCTTTTTGGTTTCCGTCAACTTCTGGACCAAAGTTGTGAAGATCAGGATGAGGAGTGTCTTGGACTGAAGCGTTTGGATCCGTTCGAGCACTTAGGCCCTCGGGGTCCGCTAGCAGAGGTTGAGCTAACGTTTGAAACACATTGGTGTTATCCTGAAATGGCACTAATACGTTCTCCGTCATGTGATGTGTGCTGTCCGAGGTGCTGAAATCCTTCTGGACGGCGGACGGAGACACAATCTGATCTTCAGAGATCCAATCGGAGCAGCCAGCGACTGGCTCGGGAATCATCCCGGGAAGTGTGTCCTGGGAATCCTCTGTGGAGAGCAGAGAGCTGATGTAGTCCATGTCCAAACCAGCCTGAAAGAGAGAAACACACTTTAAAACCGGACTCCAGGGCCACACCATTCATTCATGAGACTGAATTAGACCTCAGTCGTATCGCCGAGCAGCTGGTTGATGAACAGCGCACACATATCCTCGTCTTCAGCTGCTGTGACCTCTGACCCATCGCTGACCTTTGACTCCAGAGCGTCCATGAGCTGTGAGTACTCGGCCAGCGCACCCTCGGCGAGCTCCTGGACGCCCTTTTTCGATCTTTTCCCTGTTTTCTTCTCCTCCGGGTGTTGACCTGAAGACAGACAGATCTCTGGTCATGTGACGAGACTCTTTATTTGAATCATAGACTAAGTTTAGCTTTGAATGTAAAATATTTTTTCATATTGTTTAATTAAATAAACAATTATGCATGTACCGAAGTCTTTCAAATATGACGCCTAGGAGCAAAAGTTAATCTTGACCCGTTCAAATAATGCTGACCTCTGTGTTTGTCTGTTTGAGGAGCTGTTGGATCTCTGTTGGCGCTCTTGTCCTGTTTTTCCATCTCGGTGAACCTACAGAAGTATACCAGATAAACTCCCAAAATTCAGAAGATTTGCACTTTATCCACCATTTCTACAATTTAAGATGGCATCAGATTAATTCAGTTACTGTATAATAATTCATTTGGGTTTCAGAAGTGTGCAGTGTTAGTTTCTCAGCTCACGTCCTGGCAGTGTTGTAGTGTGTCTGGCGTTCAGAGACGGAGATGTTGTTCCAGTCCTGCAGGGCTGTGTTCACGGCGGCAGAGAACGACAGATCTGGACGGAGAGCGGAGAGAGAGGGAAGCACACGTCTGGGAGGAAGAGAACAACACCAAACTGATTTGAGCAAATAAGAAAAAATCTCCTCAAACAAGAAATAAAATGAATGAATTATATGCAAACACTTAAAAACAAAATAGCCTGAATAATGAAATATGTAACAAATAATCAATGCATGCATACACATTTATACCTTTATTAAATAATAGTGCAGTTAAATTATTAATTGCATCCAAAATAAGTTTTAATGATTTATGCATGTTGTATATATTTATTTTGCATATATAAACACGCACACATGCATATGTATTTTCAAATAATACTTTTTAGAAATATATTTAATATATAAAAATATACATACATGCATGTGTGTGTATTTATACAGTATTGTTCAAAATAATAGCAGTACAATGTGACTAACCAGAATAATCAAGGTTTTTAGTATATTTTTTATTGCTACGTGGCAAACAAGTTACCAGTAGGTTCAGTAGATTGTCAGAAAACAAACAAGACCCAGCATTCATGATATGCACGCTCTTAAGGCTGTGCAATTGGGCAATTAGTTGAAAGGGGTGTGTTCAAAAAAATAGCAGTGTCTACCTTTGACTGTACAAACTCAAAACTATTTTGTACAAACATTTTTTTTTTCTGGGATTTAGCAATCCTGTGAATCTCTAAACTAATATTTAGTTGTATGACCACAGTTTTTTAAAACTGCTTGACATCTGTGTGGCATGGAGTCAACCAACTTGTGGCACCTCTCAGCTGTTATTCCACTCCATGATTCTTTAACAACATTCCACAATTCATTCACATTTCTTGGTTTTGCTTCAGAAACAGCATTTTTGATATCACCCCACAAGTTCTCAATTGGATTAAGGTCTGGAGATTGTGCTGGCCACTCCATAACATTAATTTTGTTGGTTTGGAACCAAGACTTTGCCCGTTTACTAGTGTGTTTTGGGTCATTGTCTTGTTGAAACAACCATTTCAAGGGCATGTCCTCTTCAGCATAGGGCAACATGACCTCTTCAAGTATTTTAACATATGCAAACTGATCCATGATCCCTGGTATGCGATAAATAGGCCCAACACCATAGTAGGAGAAACATGCCCATATCATGATGCTTGCACCTCCATGCTTCACTGTCTTCACTGTGTACTGTGGCTTGAATTCAGAGTTTGGGGGTCGTCTCACAAACTACCTGTGGCCCTTGGACCCAAAAAGAACAATTTTACTCTCATCAGTCCACAAAATGTTCCTCCATTTCTCTTTAGGCCAGTTGATGTGTTCTTTGGCAAATTGTAACCTCTTCTGCACATGCCTTTTTTTTAACAGAGGGACTTTGCGGGGGATTCTTGAAAATAGATTAGCTTCACACAGACGTCTTCTAACTGTCACAGTACTTACAGGTAACTCCAGACTGTCTTTGATCTTCCTGGAGGTGATCATTGGCTGAGCCTTTGCCATTCTGGTTATTCTTCTATCCATTTTGATGGTTGTCTTCCGTTTTCTTCCACGTCTCTCTGGTTTTGCTCTCCATTTTAAGGCATTGGAGATCATTTTAGCTGAACAGCCTATCATTTTTTGCACCTCTTTATAGGTTTTCCCCTCTCTAATCAACTTTTTAATCAAAGTACGCTGTTCTTCTGAACAATGTCTTGAACGACCCATTTTCCTCAGCTTTCAAATGCATGTTCAACAAGTGTTGGCTTCATCCTTAAATAGGGGCCACCTGATTCACACCTGTTTCTTCACAAAATTGATGACCTCAGTGATTGAATGCCACACTGCTATTTTTTTGAACACACCCCTTTCAACTAATTCAACTAATTGCCCAATTGCACAGCCTTAAGAGCGTGCATATCATGAATGCTGGGTCTCATTTGTTTTCTGAGAATCTACTGAACCTACTGGTAACTTGTTTGCCACGTAGCAATAAAAAAATATACGAAAAACTTTGATTATTCTGGTTAGTCACATTGTACTGCTATTATTTTGAACAATACTGTATATACATTAATATACATTGAATGCACATTTAAATTACATATATCATGTAAAAAATACATTTATTTTAGATTGCAATTAATCGTTTGACAGCACTAATACATACACATAAACATTTATTATCAAATAAATACAACATAGTGAACGATTAAAAAAAAATAAGGGTGTTAGAAAATTTATTTAAAATGCATGTTAATAAGATCCTAAAATAAATATAATTAATCAAAAATATGAGTAAATAATAAACCAGTAGAAATAGAATGAATTGGAGGAATCATGAGCAAAATGTTAAAAAGTAAATGTGTGTTTTTATAATATACTAAATGTATGAAATTCTAACGAATAGTGTAACAAAGAAGAAATAATACAATGTTAAATAATATTTCCTTTAAGTGCCGGCACTTTCATCATTTTAGTGTATGAACATTGCAATATGTGTATGTGTGTGTGTGTGTGTGTGTTTGTGTACTTGTTTTTCTATTCTGGTGGGGACTTAAACCTGAATACACACAGACTCGTGTGTGTGTGTGTGTGTGTGTGTGTGTGTGTGTGCTCACGTGAAGAAGCAGGCCAGAGCGTCTGCGTCTGATCTCCTGGAGCAGAAGAGTCTGGTGGTCTCCCGGAGTCTCTGCCAGCGTCTGAAGCGCTCCTGAACCTCTCCATCCGTCCGGATCGTCTGCAGGTGTGGAGCGGGAGCAGAGTAAACCTTCAGACGTGCTCCAAACACTCGAGAGGAGCAGCAGGGGTCTTCACAGGCCACCAGAGCCGTGAGGCTTGCTCTACACGGCTGAGGAGTGAAGACGGCGCAGAAGGGACCGGGACGAGCCACTGAAGCATTACTGACAATATGAGGCACCAAAACTGGCCACGAAGGGTTAAAATGAGGCATCATGTGAGGATAGACACGAGGTATGTGAAAAGAAGGGTTAATATCTGTAAAAAGAGCTACTGGTTTGATATTTAAAGGAGAAGCGGTCTGCTGATGGACTGGTGGAGGGACATGAAGACGGTTTGGAGGACGGCTGGTGTTATTGACGTGAGCTGGAGATGAGAAGAACGAGGGTCCGGGATCTTCAAATGTTGGCTGAAAGCCTTGATGGAGCTGAGATGAGCCGGCAGACGTCTGAGAAGTGTCCCCCAGCTTCCTGTGAGCAGCAGCAGATGTTTCTGGCAGAAGACCCAGTAGAGCTGGAGTCTGATCGTCACCAGACTCTGTGTTTGTCTCTTCTGGGTTCAGATGTGATAGTACTGCCTCGCCGGCTTCAGGAAGAGTCTGCCAGCGCTCTGGGGACTCTTGATGGATGTTTGAGTGTGAAAGAGAAGAAAACGCTTGTTCAGGTGCAGACTGGTCACCACACAGCGGATGAAGGTTCTCCATCTAAACACAGAAAGTGTTCTGAAACAAACAAAAACATTTTTATTTGTACTGTAGCTCGTTTACAATTGGTATCATATTAGTTTTATTTCAGTCTTTAATTCTTGCACATACTCAGTCAATAATATTAACCCAAAACATATCAAGGAATCATATCAAGAATTTTTTACATTTGAGTTATATATACATATATATATGTATATGAAAAAAAAACTGACATTGAAGTTTAAATTGACTTTTCTAGTTTTATGAGAAACCAACGGAATACAAATTATTATTATTTTTTTTTTTTTTATTTTTTTTTTTGTTATATTTATCAGAATATACCTGAAGTATGAAGTTGACTGGAGTTCACACAAAAGCTGAACCGAGAGAGTTGTAGAGGATCTGATTGGGAAACAGTGAACGGCTGAAGAACTGCTTCGTTTCTAAAGTGAAAGTGAGGAGAGAGACATTTACACACATATCCTCGCTGCTCAAACAGATTTAAACTGCACACTTTTTTAAAAACAAACACACTTAGAAAAACAATGAACGAATCCATATTACAAAACATTTTATACTATGATAAATAAATAGTGTTATTAATAAGTAACACTATTTATTGACATCAAGAATTAGTACTGTTATTTATAAAATCGTACAGTAGGCGGCAGACCTTTAAAAAAAAAACTCAGTTTCCCGTCGTCCTCTGCGCCGCGGTGGCCCGCACTTCCGGTTTGTTCTGGAGTCGTTCGAACACGTGTGTGGTTTAATCCGCTCTGAATATAAACCTGTTTTCAGCTGTGATCTCGGAGAAATAACCCGATCGAGTGTGTGATCGTGACTGTGGAGGGTTCATCATGTTCCTGCAGTATTATCTGAGCGAGAGCGGAGACAGGGTTTATACTCTGAAGGTGAGTCCGAGTGTTTGCTCTTACAGCGGAATACACACTTAATGTAGCAGGTGTCCTAAACATCGCATTCCATTGAGAAAACTGTGTTCTAGCGATAGCTGATGTCTAAAATATGTTTGTTAATGTGTAAATGGGGCTTCGGCTGATATAACCCTTGAGTTGGTTCCCGGAGCGTTAGTTTATGGTTCTCTGAATGTTCTTACTCGGTTCTCCACAAAATAACCAGATGGGCACGTACGGTGTTTGCTGAGATGATTCTGAATGATTACCACAGTAATTTACCATTGATCTTTACGCAATAATTAATAATATTAGAGCCATAATACAAAAAATATATTTTTTTTCCTGTACATTTTTTCAAAACACTTGATGATGCTATGATACTCTTTGTATTATTTATTGTATGCTATCAGGTATATGAAATTTAAGATGGTATAAATAATTTCTGTGTGTCCTTCCGCAGAAACTGGACCCAAGCGGTCAGCCCACCAGCTCGGCCCATCCGGCACGCTTTTCACCGGACGACAAGTTCTCCAGACACAGAGTGACCATCAAGAAACGCTTCGGCTTGCTGCTGACACAACAGCCACGACCCGTGCTCTAACGGACTGACCCTCAGTGCTCCGAGACCACCATCAGTGGACTTCATGACATCTTCACCTTTTTTTTTTTTTTTTTTATTGAATATTGTGAAGATTTTTTTTTTTACTAAAAGTATGCCTTTTTTGTTGTTTACATTCTCTTTTCTTTAAATGTTCATTCATTTTAGTTACATGTGAATTAATCTTCATATGGAATAAAATATAATTAGTGATTTGTATATTTGTGTTCCAAATTTTTTTATGTTTTTCTTTTTTAATGTTAACAATTCCATTTAAATAATAATACTAATTAAAAATGAAACGCTAGTAATAACAGTATGATGCTGCGAACTACATTTCCCTGCGATGCATCCTGCGTGCCTACGTCATGGCGCCAAAGAGCATGCGCCTCGGGAGCGCGCTTTACGCTAGTAGTCAGTCAAACGTGCTGATTTTGAAGCTCCGAAACCAAAGCGATAACCGGACTGTATTTCCTCTGTCCAGCTGGAAGCCGGTCTTTACGGCCCCGTGGCGGTAGTCCCGAGGTAAGCGAGCGTCTGCACGCTGACACGAGCCGGTCGTGTTTATCGGGAGCGCGTGATGTGACCGTTAATGCGGGTTTGTGTGTTTATGCCCTCGAATCTCAAGCGCGCGTCTTCTGAGGTAACCCGGTTTATTAGTTATATAAAGCGTTTATAGCGATAAATATGTGACAGTCTGGCCGATTCGAGCCGCTGTCCGGTGTGTGTCTGTGATCTTATTATAATTGGCTTAATGGAGGCGCTCAGGTGCCGTCTGTGTCTCGAAGAAAGTGTCGCAGGAACTAACGTTAACGGCCGGTTTGTGACCTCGCGCACTACAGAGACTGCAGTGTTGACTCGCGCACTACAGAGACAGCAGTGCGGACGGCACGAGCAGAGTCTAGGCGTCACACCGTAAAGACCTGCTCCGGTGATACACTGATGAGATCACCGTGACGACTCACTGCGGTGCCCAGAAACACTGTCTCACAAGGGCCATAATAGATGTGCGTGTGTGTGTGCGCGCGCGTGCTTCTACATGTAATAGATATACAAATATTATGAATATGTATCTACATAAATGTTACATATATGGCAATATGTCTAAATATGTTAACATAATTGTTTTATTCCTTGGCAGAAAACACACATATGTATACATCATTTTATCTGTAAATAATATGGATAAAATATATATTTTTGCAAATAAATAACACATGAATTTTTATTTACAGATAAAATAATATAAATATGAAATGATGTAAGTAAAATAGTCAATGAGATACTGTATGTGTAAGATAAACATATATAGTCCGTCTGACTCAGACTGAAGCACCCAGTGACCGGTTTGAACCACTTTAAACCTGTCTTTAGTTTAGTATTCTGCTTTATATACTGACTGTGTGTTTGTTCTGTTTCTCTTTCCCTGTCACTCTCTCTCTCTCACACACACACACACACACACACGTGTTTATCCGTCACATCACTGTGTCGGTCATGACAGCGTTCTCTATTAATCAGCCTTCATTTATTTTGCACTCCAGTAGAGGAAGGGTCATTTTTCATTCGCTGTCAGAGGTTTTCATTACGTGCCAAACTCTCTGCTGACGCGTCAGAAACCAGATTCAAGCCACACGAGCTGTTCTGAGCTCAAATCAGCTGTTTTCAGGAGATATTAGCACTGAATGCACACCATCACCACTGCATGTGCTGTCCAGATTAAACCATCTCTCGTCCGGTGAGCACAGAGGGGTCGTAGATCACACACACACACACACACAGAGTCTCGTGGCGATGCATCGGGCCGTGTGCTCTCCTCCGTGCACCGTGAGCTGAGTCGCTCCACCCGTCTCCGCCGCAGGACCCCGGAGCCGTCACCCTGTCGGAGCCACCGCAGCCGCGGGAAGCCATGGCCTCGTCCGTGCGCTTCACCGTCACACCGACCCGAGCTGAGGACTTGCCGGACACGTCTCCAGACATCAGCTCTCGCTCCAGCAGAGTCCGCTTCGGCTCCAGGGAGAGCGTGAACCGCAGCGAGACGTCCGCAGGAGTCACCACCTCCGCAGGGGCCGACACACCTGAGCGCAGTCACCTGGAGCACGGTGAGACTCGCCCGCTCTCTCTCTCACTCTCAGTCTTCTCTATGTCTCTCTCTCTCTCTCTCTCTACAGGGATGATAGATGACTGTGAGGATGAAGAGTTCAGTGTTTCACTGGATATGATCTGATTATACGAAAAACCTGTGAAATCTGGTTTTGCCTTTTTAATTTTTCTAGATTCAGGTTTGTTTTCTTGTCTTTTTCACTTTTCTAGACTCTGTTTTAATGTTTGAGTTAAATTTTATTCATCAAAGCATGTCCTAATAATTTTTAAATCATGAAACTTACAAAATTAAACCACAATTTATTAAAAGTTTACTAGTTTAAAGGCCCTATGAAATATTTTTTTTTTATGGATTCCATTTGAATGGATTCAGGAAATACGAAGAATCAAAAGCATCTCTAATTGATTTTAATAATATATATATATATATAAAATTGTATATTATATTTTCCCCATAGAAAAATAATTATGTCGTGTACTTGCATTTTTCTGCTAAATAAATTACAGTAAATATTCCTTTAAAGATAATGTATTAATAATAATTGTATTATTTATCATTACATTAATAATATTTCTGTCACGGTTTCTTCAAGTTAAACCGGACTTTTATTTTGACGGGTTGCTTTTTTTGTATGCTTATATTTGACGATAGTTTTACTCAAACAGTAAAATGTTCATGAAGTGACTCTCAGAGCAGTTCTAGAGATCATGTTCACGTGCTGACCTCCTTTTGATTTATCTAAAATTTGGCAAATTACGTGACGTTATATAGTAAATTCAATGGTTATGGCTATGACAAGTGACTATCATTTGGTCTTTACACAAGCGAACATCTGAGATTTTCTTCCATGGCTCCTGCTGCTCCTTAAATCCTCTTCAATTCAATTTGATCAAATTAAAGGTCATAAAAACTGTATCTTAAACTTTAAAACACATCTTAAAGATAATTTAAGAGGTCTTCCATTTGGAAGCAAATATTTATACTTAAAACTTAAGTATCTTGGAGAGGTGAGGTGTCCAAGTCTCAACATCTAACTACTGGGGTGCCTCAGGGCTCAGTTCTTGGACCACTTCTCTTCTCTGTCTACATGGCATCATTAGGTTCTGTCATTCAGAAACATGGCTTTTCATACCACTGCTATGCTGATGATACTCAACTCTACCTCTCATTCCGTCCTGATGATCCGACGGTAGCTATTCGCATCTCAGCTTGTCTAACAGACATTTCTTCCTGGATGATGGACCATCACCTTCAACTCAATCTTGCCAACCAGACCACATTGCTAAAACTGTCTGATCCTGCAGATTTGCTTTATTCAACATCAAGAAGATCAAGCCCTTTCTTTCAGAACATGCTGCACAACTCCTTGTTCAAGCTCTTGTTCTGTCCAGGCTGGACTATTGCAATGCTCTCTCTGCAGGTCTTCCAGCCAGTTTCTAACAAACCTTTACAATTAATTCAGAACGCGGCAGCAAGATTAATTTTTAATGAGCCAAAAAAGAATACACGCAAGTGATCGTCGCTTGATTGTTCATCCCAAAGAAGCACAAAGTCACTTTTAAGGACTTTTAAATTAAATGTTCCCTCCTGGTGGAATGACCTCCCCAACTCAATCCGAGCAGCTATTCAAGTCAAAAATATTATTAAATATCACTGAATCAGCTCAAATACATTCATTTATAACAATAAATAAATAATTTCATGAGAAATAACTCATGAAGATAACGGCAGCAATTTTTTTTTGTGTGATTAAAATAATTATAGTTATAGTATTTATTAATGTTGAAAAGCTTTTCACTTTAAATATTTATTTCATGTCTATAATTTGCCAAGGTAATGTTCCTAATTTGTTTTAGTTCTTCACTTAAAGTTTTTCATCTGATGTTTATATTTTATTTCAACTTTAAAATAAGAACAACTGTTTTAAATAGTTTAAGTTTTAGTTAGCACTGATCTCAGTATAAAGCAAGAATATTTTGAAATGATTAATTTAGAGAGCGCTACACATCTGTAGAGTTAAACTTCAAACGCTGTGAATGAAACCATCTGCACCCGTGAGACTTTTGCTCTTTCTACTTGATGATTAATGAACATCACACATTTATTATTAGGATTTATCTCTAATGTATTATTAGTAATGTAATATAATATAATAGAGTATATGAAGTGTATGGTTCAGTCCTTAACTCTGATTGGCTGAGCCACGTTCAAAGCTGTTGTAGATTACAATGTAACAAACACCTTTGTTTACTGCTGTGTGTTGCTTGGCAACCACTCTGTTGTAACCACAACCGTTTCTGAGGAGCTACATTGTTTGGTGAAGAATACTGTTGTTATTAACATCTTTACACTTTCTCTGCTCTCTTTTATTTTGTGAAACCTTACCACGTATATGGAATAACCGTTTAATAAACACAATAATCCCTGTGAAGCCGTGGTTTACAGTGAATATATAAGAGATGAGGGGGTTTTAGTCACGGCGTGAACCTAACAACGCCCTCAGCTCATATACGTCACTGGTAACCACAGCTTATGGCTTTTATATTATATTATTATTATTATTATTGCCATTTGACTTACACAGTAAGCTTTATCTACCACTTAATTCAACTTAAACTCATTTAGGAAAGAACTTTTATTTTTTGAGCACACACGTCTTTAGGTTTTACGTGATGATCTTTTGACTATTTTCCTTCAAACCTATGATCGTATCAGTGAAGTGTAGTAGAGGTCCATCCTGCGCAGTGTGCCCTAAAGAGGGTGTGACTCACAATGTGCAACATCATCATTATGAAACAGGAAGTTGGTTTCAGAGAAATTATGTAATGCTGACTGTCATGTGAGTTTAGCTGCGACGCTCCCACACACACACACACACACACACACACACACGCTTGTTTGGCACAATCACACACACTTACTACTCATTATGTTGCTTTAAGAGCTTCACATGTGGATGACACGCCTCAGTGAATAACACAGCGACAGGTGTGTGTGTGTGTGTGTGTGTGTGTGTGTGTGTGTGTGTGTGCGAGCTCATGCAAATTCCTGCACGGTCTGTCTCTGTGGTGATGTTTTGGGGTGGTCCGAGCACCATTTATTGAGCGTCGACGCTTCGGTAGTAATCAACACTCGAAGCTTCGGAGAGAAAGGCTGAGCATATTCTTCTCTCTTCTGAATACAAATACTGATATAAATCTAATACAGATGTGTCAGTCGCTGCCTTCTTTGTGTGTTATAAACAGAGATATGGAGGATATTTACTTTGTCGGAAAACTCTTGATGTGATGGGATGCCAGGTGTTACAAAAAGAGGAAAAACTAAAAGATTTGAATCTCCAAAGTGAAAATCTAATGTCAACCCACCGAACGAATAATCGAATATTCTGCTCATAGTCGTAGTGTCCTTTATTTGTCAAAAATAAATAAGTTGTTTTTATTTGGATTAATGAATTCAGTTAATTAGAGATGCTTTTGATTGAATTTTGATGATTCAATTTAATTAAACCATTAAAACATAATCATGAAAAATCTAATACAGATACAGATTTTGGGAAGAAATAAAAGAGGCCTAATGTTTGCAGAGGGTGTGTTGTTCTGTTTGAGTGTGACAGGAAGTGAACGCTGTGTGTGTGTGTGTGTGTGTGTGTGTGCTTGAAAAACACACTAACTGGAGTTTGTTTGAAAATAAAAAATGCTTAGAGTTTTCTGTGAGGGAGGTTTAGTGTGTAGGGCGATAGAAAATACCATTTGTACAGTATAAAGACCATTACGCCTGTGTGTGTGTGTGTGTGTGTGTGATGGGGAAGTGAGAGTGTTTGCTGATGGTGACTCAAGGTCATGTGATCCGTCTCTGAACTTTCACATCATCCGGTTCAGTTACTCGTCTGATGTGTTTTATCTTGTGGCTGTTTCAGTAGCAGCACTAAATGAACAAGTACAATGATTGTTTCCCAACAGGTTTCTCAAGCACTCCCACTGTAAACTTAAGAAACATTAATAACGGCTGTGTCTGTGTGTGTGTGTGTGTGTGTCAGGTGACGGCGGTGTGAAGCTGTCCAGTGCTTACATCAATAACTCTCACGCCATTGATGACGATGATTTCTACGACAGGAATCTGGCTCTGTTTGAGGTTTGTGCTTTCAGTATCACCTCTCATCTTTGTTGGTCGAATCCGTGTGTGTGTGTGTGTGTGTAAAACAATCAAGATTTATGTTTATATTTTACAATCAGTGATAAAACAGGCTTCATGTTTCTGGTCCACTGTGGGAGGTGCTGATGCAGCATGAGGTGATCTGGAAAGACTTGTTGAGACTCCAGACAATAACTCAACTTTATTCAGACAAAACTTGAACTGCAGCATTAAACAAACAACGCTCCATGCTCACGGTGGAAACACTGAGCTTGTAGAACAATTATATAAGATACTATATATATATAAAGATATGAGTGTGGCTCCTACACTTTCGAAAATATCTTCTAATTTAAGACCATCTTCTCATAACCCCATTATAATACATGTCATATTGAGCTACAGCGAGCAGGAAATATACAGAGATTAATAAAGTTATCAGACACTGAATCAGAAGCAGCAGTTGTGAGGGGCGTGGCCAAACTAAGCCCCGCCCCGCGATAATTGCATTAAACTGCTAACATGTGTTAGCGTGCTAATTTTGACAGCACTAATATCTACTGTTAAACTTTAATGAATATACAGAATTTAATTGATTTTCTCCATGCAAAGCTTTTTAGACTTTGGAGTGAACCTGAACGTTTCTTTTCATCATCTCTCTATTATTTTGACCCATTTGCTCCCTCTCTTTGATGAATGTACGTTATATTCCTGTCATCTGATGTGTGTGTGTGTGTGTGCAGGAGGAGATGGACACTCGTCCCAAAGTGTCGTCTCTGCTCAATCGTCTGGCGAACTACACCAACCTCATGCAGGGAGCTAAAGAGCACGAGGAGGCCGAGAGCATCGGAGAGAAGCACAAGAGCAGCAAGGTACACACACACACACACACACACACACACACACATGCATCTGCATCTGACTGACTGAGTGTTGTTCCCATGATGCCCTGTGTTCAGTCTCCTCAGATGGGCACCTTCATGGGCGTGTATCTGCCGTGCCTGCAGAACATCTTCGGGGTGATTCTGTTCCTCAGACTGACGTGGGTCGTGGGGACGGCCGGAGTCCTGCAGGCGCTGTGTATCGTCTTCATCTGCTGCTGCTGCGTGAGTCTCTCTCTCTCACACACACACACACACACACACTCAGGATCAGGTCTGTGTGTGTTAACTGAGTCTCTCTCACACAGACGCTGCTGACTGCGATATCTATGAGTGCCATCGCTACTAATGGAGTCGTGCCAGGTGAACTTTCTCTTCTGTTCAGCTGAGTTCAGAAGTGTGTGAAGAGACGAACGCTGTAGACTGATGAGTGTGTGTGTGTGTGTGTGAGTGTGTCTCTGCTGCTGTAGAGTTAACATAGTGACTAACTGAGCCGTGTGTCGCTCCTCCAGCGGGCGGCTCGTACTTCATGATCTCTCGATCTCTGGGGCCTGAGTTCGGGGGGGCCGTGGGCTCCTGTTTCTATCTGGGCACCACCTTCGCCGGCTCCATGTACATCCTGGGGGCCATCGAGATCCTGCTGGTGCGCAGATCTTCTCCTCTAACAGCAGTATACCTCTGTCTCACAGTCTCTGATCCGCCGTCCTGTGCTTCACAGATGTACATCGCTCCGAGCGCGGCCATCTTCGTCTCGGACGGTCCTGACGGCGAGGCGGGGGCCATGCTGAACAACATGCGCCTCTACGGCTCCCTGTTCCTGCTGCTCATGTGTCTGCTGGTGTTCGTGGGAGTCAAATACGTCAACAAGCTGGCGTCGGTGTTCCTGGCCTGTGTGATCGTGTCCATCCTGTCCATCTACACCGGAGCGCTGGTGTCCGCCTTCAGCCCGCCCTCCTTCCCGTGAGTCTCTCATGTCATCTGCACTCCCATTCAAAAATAAATGAGAGTAATAATAATAAGAGTCAGACTCTGAGTGTGAGCTGGTGTGTGCAGCGTGTGCATGCTGGGAAACAGGAGTCTGTCTCAGCACGAGCTGAAGGACGGTCTCTGTGTGAAGACGCTGCTAGTGCCTCCGCCGCCGGAGGCTGCTAACGCTAGCGAGAGCTTCAACAGCACAGACACTGCGCAGGAGACAACCTCAGACCTGTGGAGGCACTTCTGCAACAGCTCCGAGCTCAGCGCCGTGTGCGACGACTACTTCCTGCACAACAACGTGACGCAGATCCAGGGCATCCCGGGGCTCTCCAGCGGCGTGATCGCAGGTGAGACGCTCGTGTGGAGGAGCAGAGACGCTGCTCACGGTCACACCTAACGTGTGTGTGTGTGTGTGTGTGTGTGTGTAGACAACATCTGGAGCTCGTACTCGGCTAAAGGAGACGTCCTGGAGCGCGGCTCGCATCACTCCGCCCACAGAGACGCCGTGTCCAATCACTTCCCTTATGTGTTCGCTGACATCACCACCTCCTTCACGCTGCTGATCGGGATCTTCTTCCCCTCCGTCACCGGTAATGAGGAGACCCTCTCGTTGACAGCAGTCATGAAGGATCTTATTAGCAATATATGATACATCTCAAATGAGAGAGTGTAGCTCTGCTATCTTCTGAGGTCATGTGACACAGAATCACTCGTTCTGCTCTGTGTGTCAGGAATCATGGCGGGATCCAACCGCTCTGGAGATCTGAAGGACGCCCAGCGCTCCATCCCCATCGGCACCATCCTGGCCATCCTCACCACCTCCCTCGTCTGTATCCTGACGCTACCACATACACACACACACAGAGAGAGAGATAGACACACACACACACAGAGACACAGAGAGAGAGACAGACACACAGACATACACACAGAGAGAGAGAGAGAGATAGACACACACACACACACAGAGACACAGAGAGAGACACAGACATATACACACACACACAAACACAGAGAGACACACACAAACACACACACACACACACAGAGACACACACACAGACACAGAGAGAGACACAGACACACAGACATACACACACACACACACACACACAGAGACACACACAAACACACACACACAAAGACACACACACAGAGACACAGAGAGAGACACAGACGCACAGACATACACACACACACACACACACAGAGAGAGACACACACAAACACACACACACACACACACACAGAGAGAGACACACACAAACACACACACACACACAGAGACACAGAAAGAGACACAGACATACACACACACACACACACACAGAGAGAGACACACACAAACACACACACACACACAGAGACACAGAAAGAGACACAGACATACACACACACACACACACACACACACACACACACAGAGACACACACACAGAGAGACACACACAAACACACACACACAGACACACACACACACACACAGAGACAAACTTACACAAAGTCACACACATCTAATACTGGAAGTTAATTTTCACTTGTTTATCAACACATTCATGTATGTAACATTTTTATTTTGATTGTTTTGATCTTTTCATTATTGATTTATATGATAATTTAATCATTATTATTCTACATTTGCATAATTTTAAATATTCAAATAATTTGTAATAGTATTTTTTTTATATTTTATCATTATTTTAGTTGTATATTTATATTTTACATACATGCATGAAGATGCCTTTATCCAAAGCTATTAATGAAAGAAGCACAAAAAGCAAACGTCTTTACATTTGTATAATTAAATGAACTTTCACACCGTCACTGATCAGTTCTGTGTTAATGTGAGTGTGAGAGCCGCTGGAATGAGTTGATGCTCAGAGTGTGTTTCCTGAACGTGTGGCTCAGATCTGAGCTGTGTGCTGCTGTTTGGATCCTGTGTGGAGGGCGTCGTTCTCCGAGACAAGTGAGTCTGCGTCACTGCTCTTCTCTTCAGATACACTGGTGTGCTGTTTCTGAGGCTCTGGCTCTGTTTCAGGTTCGGAGACTCGGTGAAGGGGAATCTAGTGGTCGGGACGCTCTCGTGGCCCTCCCCCTGGGTGATCGTGATTGGCTCGTTTTTCTCCACGTGTGGCGCCGGCCTCCAATCACTGACCGGAGCTCCTCGCCTCCTGCAGGCCATCGCTAAAGACAACATCATCCCCTTCCTGCGGGTCAGACGCGCTCACACTCACCAAACCACCCGCTTCAGCTGCTGCTGTCTAACCACTAGGCCACGACGTCCCCCACAAATCACAGAGACATGCTTACCTTTTTTACTTTCATTTTCAGTTCCACAGTTACAGAAAGAGAGCTATAGACACAATAAATACACATGAAACATTGACATCTTCAATATTCAGCCAAATAAATCATTGACAGCTTCTAAGAATTGGAATATAAATGCATATAGTTATTCAGCTCTACATGAATCCATTTTGAGATTCTTACTTAACCAAACAAGTAGTTAAAATCAGACTAATAATTGGAGGTCATGTGCTGCTGAAACTAGAGTTTGATGTGAAGGAACGCATCATGTGTCAGCTCCAGTGTTCAGATGGTGGTGTCTGCCGTGTGTCTGCAGGTGTTCGGTCACGGTAAGGCTAACGGCGAGCCTACATGGGCTCTTCTGCTGACTGCAGTTCTGGCGGAGTTGGGGATCCTCATCGCTTCACTGGACCTCGTCGCTCCCATTCTCTCCATGTGAGACATTTTAAACTCTGAACTGATGTTCATGAAGGCTGTAATGTCAGTGTGCTCTAATGCTGGAGTGTGGTGTGATGATGTTATCCGTCCGCAGGTTCTTCCTGATGTGTTACCTGTTTGTGAATCTGGCCTGTGCTCTGCAGACGCTGCTCAGGACGCCCAACTGGAGACCACGCTTCTCCTACTACCACTGGTAACACACACACTTACACACTTACAGACACACTCGCTCACACACACACACACTCTCTCTCTCTCACACACACACACACTCTGCGGGTGTTTTCCTGTCTGATGATGTTGTTTACTGTGGTCGTCAGGACGCTGTCGTTTCTAGGCATGATAATCTGTCTGGCTCTCATGTTCATTTCCTCGTGGTACTATGCCATTGTTGCCATGGTGATCGCCGGCATGATCTACAAGTACATCGAGTACCACGGGTATGTCACCTTGGAAACTGGTGCCCTGTCTGTGTGTGTGTGAGAGAGTATTAATCGTGTGTGAGTACTGTGTATATGTGTGTGTGACTATTAATCGTGTGTGAGTATTGTGTATATGTGTGTGTGAGTATTAATTGTGTATGTGTGTGTGAGTATTAATCATGTATGTGTGTGAGTATTAATCGTGTGTTAGTATTGTGTATATATGTGTGTGAGTATTAATCGTGTATGTGTGTGTGAGTATTAATGTATATGTGTATTAATCGTGTATGTGTGTGTGTGAGTATTAATCATGTATGTGTGTGTGTGTGTGAGCATTAATCGTGTGTATGTGTGTTTGAGTATTAATCGTGTGTGTATTAATCGTGTATGTGTGTGAGTATTAATCGTGTGTTAGTATTAATCATGTATGTGTATGAATATTAATCGCGCGTGTGTGTGTATTAATCGTGTGTGAGTATTAATTGTGTGTGTGTGTTGAGTATTAATCGCGTGTGTGTGTATTAATCGTGCGTGAGTATTAATTGTGTGTATGGGTGTTTGAGTATTAATAATGTATGTATGTGTGTAGGTATTGATCGTGTATGTGCGTGAGTATTAATTGTGTGTGAGTATTGTGTAAATGTGTGCGAGTATTAATCTTGTGTGAGTATTAATTGTGTATGTGTGTGAGTATTGTGTATTTGAGAGTATTAATCATGTATGTGTGTGTGAGTATTAATCGTGTATGTGTGTTTGAGTATTAAAAATTTATGTATGTGTCTAAGTATTAATCGTGTATGTGCGTGAGTATTAATTGTTTGTGAGTATTGTGTATATGTGTGTGTGAGTATTAATCGTGTGTGAGTATTAATCGTGGATACGTGTGTGAGTATTGTGTATTTGAGAGTATTAATTGTGTATAAGTATTGATCGTGTATGTGTGTGAGTATTAATTGTGTATGTGTGTGTGAGTATTAATTGTGTGTGAGTATTGTGTATGTGTGAGTATTAATCATTTATGTGTGTGTGAGTATTAATCGTGTATGTGTGTGTGTGAGTTTAAATCGTGTATGTGTGTGTGAGTATTAATCGTGTGTGAGTATTGTGTATATGTGTGTTTGAGTATCAATAATGTATGTATGTGTGTAAGTATTAATCGTGTATGTGCGTGAGTATTAATCGTGTGTGAGTATTGTGTATATGTGTGTGTGAGTATTAATCGTGTGTGAGTATTGTGTATGTGTGAGTATTAATCATTTATGTGTTTGTGAGTATTAATTGTGTGTGAGTATTGTGTATGTGTGTGTGAGTATTAATAATTTAGGTGTGTCTGAGTATTAATCGTGTGTGTGTATTATGTGTGTGTGAGTATTAATCGTGTGAGTATTGTGTATATGTGTGTGTGTGAGTATTAATTGTGTATGTGTGTGTGATTATTAATCATGTATGTGTGTGAGTATTAATCATGTGTGAGTATTGTGTATATGTGTGTGTGAGTATTAATCGTGTATGTGTGTGTGAGTATTAATCATGTATATGTGTGAGTATTAATCGTGTCTGTGTGTGAGTATTAATCATGTGTGTGTGTGTGTGAGTATTAATCGTGTGTATGTGTGTTTGAGTATTAATCGTGTGTGTGAGTATTAATCATGTATGTGTGTGAGTATTAATAGTATGTTAGTATTAATCATGTTTGTGTATGTGTGTGTGAGTATTAATCGTGTGTGTGTGTGTGTGTGTGTGTGTGTGTGTGTGTGTGTGTGTGAATCGTGTGTGAGTATTAATTTTGTGTGTGTGTGTTGAGTATTAATTGTGTGTGTGTGTGTGTGTGTGTTTGAGTATTAATCATGTGTGTGTGTTCAGGGCGGAGAAGGAGTGGGGTGATGGGATCAGAGGTCTGTCTCTCAGTGCGGCTCGGTTCGCTCTGCTCCGGCTGGAGGAAGGTCCACCGCACACCAAGAACTGGAGGTACACACACACACACTCTCACACACACTCTCATACATACATAAACAAATATACACTCACACATTAAACCACTGTGTTATCTCACACTATACATGTATGCTGTATTTTAATGCTTGCATACATGTATAGAAATAATTCAATTTAATGATTGATTTTCACATAATTTTTAAAAAATTTACAACAACAATTTTTTTTTATAAATATTTCTCATGGTCGGTGCTGAAATATACATTAGAGGAACTATGTTATAAATCATTACATTTAATGCTTTTCATGCTTAATGCTTATGTTTTATGCTTATTTTAGTACTAAAAAGATGGTAATAATTTCATAGAGCTATTATTTGTGCTTCTTAAGTATTTCTATTATAATTTAAATATTTTTATTAATGGTCATTTGTAAAATATATATTGGAGGGCCAATGTATTATAAATTATGCAATCACATTTTTTATTTTAATATTGACAACCGTTTTATGCTTATTTCAGTAAGGATTAGTAATTTGATATAATTATCAGAAGTATTTGTTTGTGTGTGTGATCAAATAAATGTAAAGTCTTGTTACTCAGGCCTCAGCTGCTGGTGTTGCTGAAGCTGGATGAAGACGCTCACGTCAAACATCCGCGTCTGCTGACCTTCGCCTCTCAGCTCAAAGCAGGGAAGGGTCTGACCATCGTGGGGACCGTCATCCCGGGGAACTTCCTGCAGACCTACGGCGAGGCTCTGGCCGCCGAGCAGGTGTTTATCACTGGTTCAGTGCAGATCATGTGACCTGAGCGCCACCAGACACGTGTCTCTCTCTCTCTCTCTGTGTGTGTGTGTGTGTGTGTGTGTCAGACGCTCAAGCATCTGATGGAGAAGGAGCGCGTGAAGGGCTTCGTCCAGTGCATAGTGACACAGAAGCCGCGCGAGGGCATCAGTCACATGATCCAGTCCAGCGGTTTGGGTGGCATGAGGCACAACACTGTGGTCATGGGCTGGCCGGACGCCTGGAGACAGAGCGAAGACCCTCAGAGCTGGAAGACCTTCATCAGTGAGTCACACACAAACCGCTTGAGTTTATAATACCACTGCATGGGGATTTAGATCAACAAGCTCCAAAATTAACACACAAACACCAGACAGTCATTCAAGACACTGAAGATGGACCGATAATCGCTTTACTTCTTATAGATGTTCACAATTGTGACCATTCAAACCAATGCAAAATCACTTAATATGCATGAATATAATGACTCGAGCGTTATTAGAATTTGTTTTTATTTTGTAAAATTTTTGGTATTCCTGTACTAACTTTTGTTTGCAGTGAAGTTAAAATAAACCGTAATTAGAAGTAGCCAAAAAAAGTTTGATTTTACATTTACATTTAATGTCCTGCCATGTATTGTATGTTAAGTAACTAATGTTTTTAAAGTGTTAGATGCAGGTAATGATCCAGCTCCAGTGTAGTGTAGTGGTAGTTAATGTTCTGATGATGCTCTGTGTGTAGTGTGTGTGTGTGTGATGTGTGTGTTCTGATGATGTTCTGTGTGTGTGTGTTGTCTCAGACACGGTACGGGTCACCACCACGGCTCATCTGGCTCTTCTGGTGCCCAAGAACATCTCTCTGTTCCCCAGTAACTCTGAGCCGTGCACTGAAGGCTTCATCGACGTGTGGTGGATCGTCCACGACGGAGGGATGCTGATGCTGCTGCCCTTCCTGCTGCGCCAGCACAAGGTGTGTGTGTGTGTGTGTGTGTGTCTCTCTGACCCGCTAACACTAGCGCTAACCCTCTGTGCTTGTGTCAGGTGTGGAGGAAGTGCTCCATGAGGATCTTTACCGTGGCTCAGATGGAAGACAACTCCATCCAGATGAAGAAGGATCTGGCCACCTTCCTGTATCACCTGCGCATCGATGCCTACGTGGAGGTGGTGGAGATGGTGAATACCTTCTGTTATTACACACCAAACACGCTCCAATCCTGTTATTAATCTGATCCTGCTATTATCATCCTGCTAACACTCAGATTAGCTTTCAGATAAGCCTCCTGACCTCCAAATATAAATACCTCAGAACCTCCAATACATTCACTGAATTACGTCTAAGAGCGTGTTGTTACTGGAAATACAATAAAACTACTCAAATTAACATGAAAACATAAATATAAAAACTGATTTGAAGTTTTGATAAAAACTATAATGGTACCTCAATAACTCTGATTATCGTTAACTGAAACTGTTATTATAAAAAAATAATAATAAATAAATGAACATTAAAATTAAATAGTTTGATGTCAAGCTTAAAATAAATATAAACACTGAAAATTTAAAATGTTTATCTTGGCAATGAACTGAAATAAGTTAGAGGTAAAGGAATAAAGTTACTAAAACTGAAGAAAGTAAATAAATTAAAGCTAAATAGAATCATAAAAAGTAAATAATGTAAACAAAGGTTAATAAAAACATTTTTCTAAAAAATGATAAAACACAAAATCACTAAAACTTTCAAATAAAGGACTAGATGAAACAAGGGCACAAGAACAACCAGACAGGGAGACACGGACACATATTCAGCCACAGACAGAGGGGGTGAGAATGACCACGGACCACCAAACACAAAAGGGTAAGGTGCACTATAAATAGGGAGGAAAATGAAAGAGGGACAGGTGAGCACAATTAGACCAACTAGGGTAACAAGAGGGTGTGGTAAAGAGGAAACAAGGTGGAGGGGTTAAAGGAGCACATGTCCGAGAAAACAACTAACAAGGCCATGTGCTGACACTAGACACAAGAAACAAACATAAAACAAAGTGACAGAACCATACTAGTAGTAGTAGTATTAATAATAAAAGTAGTAATAATAGTAATGGTAAATGTAGAAATTTCCACACTCTAATAGGGCCCTATGAAATCAGTTTAATGTTTTCATAAAATCCATTAGATTTTTTTCCAAATTCTGTTTTTTCCATTTGAATTTTTCTCCTCTCCTTTTTAATAGTTAAATTGAAGTTTATTAATCATAAAGCAAAGCAAATCTAATTAATTGGATCATGAAACGTAAACATTTTCATATCAATTTAATAAAAGTTTAACAAAAATTACATGATTAGGGCCCTGTGAAATATTTTATTTTTTCTCACCATTTTTTTTTTTGTTACCAAATTCTGTGTTTTAGCTTGTCTAATTATTTGAACACAACACAACTTAATCCATTTTATTTTTTCTCTTAAAGAAGCCTAATGATGGTTTTGTTATTAATCCTTAAAAAAATAATGATTGTTTCATTTCAGTAGTAGTAGATGATGTACATTCTTCTGAACAATAAAGTTCAAACCCGGACTTTTATTTTGACGTGTTACAGTGAATACCTTTACAGTTCTGTGCATTTGATATGATGCTAGTCGTCAGATGCTCATGAAGTGACTCTCAGAGCAGTTGTGGAGATGTTCTTCATGTGTTTTCATCCTCATTCAGAGAGATGAACAGATGCTGAAATCACCGCGAGTGTCATACGCGCTAAACTGTGAATTAACCCACAAAAACTATCGGCATGGATTTCTGCCAATAACCGATTGTTCCAGGAATCAAGTATCGGTGCCGATTAATCAGTAAAACTACTACATCAGTCGACCTCTAGACAAAAGCACGTATAGTGACTAAAATCTATCTGATTCAAAAACATTTCAAAATAAGAGTCCCGGTGCATTTTGGGCTTGTTTAAAATGATAAAATCAAGGATTGCGCATATAGTGATTTTTCTGTATATTTTCAGTGTTTAGATTGGGCAGTGATTTCGCTCGCTGGTGTAAGTGTGTGTGTGTTTCAGCACGACAGTGACATCAGTGCGTACACGTACGAGCGGACGCTGATGATGGAGCAGAGGTCACAGATGCTGCGGCAGATGCGTCTCTCCAAGTCTGACCGTGAGAAAGAGGTGAGTGTGCAGACACACTGGACACACACACGCTTCCTCCGCTCACACACACACTCACACTCCTCTCGTCTGGTCTCTGTCTCTAGCGAGTGCGCTGGAGCTTTGATGACGTAAGTGCTCACTTCACTCCGATCTTCAGCCGTAGACAGCGCTTCTGTAGAGAGTTGTGTTGGTGTTTAGAGAGCGTCTGTGTGTGCATGTGACTGTCCCTAATCTAGCTCAGCCGAACAACTGTTTGAGTGACTGAGATACAAGCAACGGAACCTTAACTGAAATAAATACAAATAAAGATTCTTTTGTTATAGTATTACAATGACTAAACCTAACAGGTTATATGAAAACTGTAAACAAAATATATTTAAAAACTGAATAAAAGTTCATGAAACTTATATAAAAAAATAACTCAAATTAAAATGAAAACTGAAGATATAACAATAAAAGTTAATGAAATATATTTTAGGTGTTAATTACATGTTAACTACTTAAATTAGACGTAAAAGAAGTAGTACAATTACAAGAAATAGATATGTTAAAAATAAATATCATGATCTAAGACAAATGACAAAAGTGCTAACTGAAAATAGAAAAATAAATTTAATTTAAAATATTGATAAATATTATAACAGTGGAATATCCAGCTGTGACGTTTCAATGAAACAATTAACATTTTGATTTAAAACTAAAATAAACATTAACAATAACTACATTTTTACATTTTAAATTATACGATAACAATTAATAGAATCTGTAATTGTACTTAGCCAGGAATTAGAAATCAATCCTTGGCAACTAAAAGAAAATGAGTTAAAATTGAAGCGCTAAAATTAATTCAAACAGAAAATAATGAAAATGAATGTTTAAAAGCCATTGACAAATATAAGAGAACGCAGTGTGTGAGTGTGTGAGCGCAGTGAAGGCTGTGAGTGTGTTCAGTCTCTGAGTGTGTGTGTGTGTGTGTGTGTGTGTGCGCAGGCGCAGCTGGTCAAGGACAGGAACTCAATGCTGCGTCTGACCAGCATCGGCTCGGACGAGGACGAGGACACGGACGGCGCAGGAGACCGCAGCGCAGAGTACAGACGTGTTCACATGACCTGGACCAGAGACAAGGCCCTGCAGCTGAGGAGCAACACACACACACACACACACACGGCCTCGGCCTGCAGCACCCCCGAGGGCTTCAGAGACATGCTCAACATACGCCCGTGAGTCTCCACACCACATTACACTCAGTGTGTGTTTGTGAGGTGTCATGGTGTAATGGCTTGTGCTCCTCACGTCACAGAGATCAGTCCAATGTGCGGCGGATGCACACCGCTGTCAAACTCAACGAGGTGATCGTCAACAAATCCCATGATGCCCGGCTGGTCCTGCTCAACATGCCCGGGCCGCCCAAGAACCCTGAGGGGGACGAGAACTGTATCCTGGACCATTAATCAATGAGGTTTTTTAAGGTGTTATGGGTTTTGCACATCCTGTTCAGATGTTCTTCTGGTGTCAGTGTTTGTCCTTGACCGAGCTCCTCACAGATATGGAGTTCCTGGAGGTGCTGACCGAGGGTCTGGAGCGAGTGCTGCTGGTCCGAGGAGGAGGAAGTGAGGTCATCACCATCTACTCCTGAGAGCAGCGCCATCATCATCACCCGCCTCCCGTGTGTGTGTGTGTGTGTGTGTGTGTGTGTGTGTGTGTGTGTGTGTGAGACGGACGGCACGCCGGGGAGGACGTGTTCCTCAGACTGACTCAGGACTACAGCCCTCATACTGGACCAAGTGTGTGTGTGTGTGTGTGTGTGAGAACATCAGCAGTTCTGAGGGATGTCTGTTTCCTCCACAGGGAGAGAAGAAAAGGGAATATGCACCTTTATATCTCATAATTTGACCTTTTCTGAGTTAATGTCTGGATTCTGAGAAGACGAGTCAGAGCAGACAGATCTAAACTCTGAAAAAGCCTGAATTGTGAGATAATTGAGAGAAAAGTTGTAATTACCTTCTTCTTTTTTTAATTCTGTGACAGAAGACACAAACTGTGCAACTTGAACTCAGAATAATAAGGGGAAAAAATCTGAAATCTTTCAGTTAGTTTCCTGAACTGTGTTATTGACTCACGGTTGTGTTGCAGAACGACTCAAACTGGGAGATGAAGGCTACGAATGAGAGATAACGGGACGTGTGCATGTTCTCCTGCAGAGCTGCTGTGTGTTAGAAACATGACACGTGTGTGTGTGTGTGTGTGTGTGCGTGTGTGTGTGTGTGTGTGTGTGGAGCAGGTCTGGAGGAACAGAGCGAGTGATGCTTGTGTTTCATCTGCATGGAGAATCTGACAACAGCAATATCTCTCTCTCTCTCTTCATCATCGTCCTGTGACCCGTGAACACACACACATCCCTGCATCCAGCCACTCATCACTTTCATGGATATATTTTTTATTGTTTTGAGTTTTTATCATCGGTCGCTTCTGTCTGTATGTGCAGGGATTGTGAATTTGTTTTCTTGTCATGTTTTGAAATCTTAAGTGTTGTATCTTCTGTTTTTATCAGCTGGAATAATAAAAGGACAGTAATACGTCTCTTTTAAAACAGCAAACGTTGTCTTTTCTTGGGTTTCCTTTCAAGGGAATTCATTTTAGACCCCCCCCCTCCAAAAAAATATAAAGAAATGTTCTTGAATCATATTAATTAGTAAAAATGCCATCACATCAGAATTATTGTAGTATCTTTTATAGTTTTAATTTTTATTTTGAATATTTTCATATTTTCGGTAAAATGTCTTTATATGAAGTGTGAGACGTCCTCTATTAAAAGTGAACACTGTGTTTTATAATGACTAGAAATTGCCCTCTGGAGTGAAAAAAAGCATATTATTTAAGATAAACGATTTTTTTTTTGTTTTGTTTTTTTTTTGTTCTCAGTTATATGTAAGTAACTCAAAAAAAAAAAAAGCAGTTCAGGTACTTTATTTTGTCCGTTTTCTGAATCTTGATGTAACACATCTACATAAAACGATTTTAAGCAATAAATAGTAACGCAGCTTCAAAGATATTAAATCGGAAGCACAAAAACGAAATCTCGAGATGCATGTCGCCTCAGATCAAGTGTGAATGCATTATGATTGGTCAGAGCGCCTGTCAATCAAACTCCCACCGAAGGCTGAAACCCCGCCCTACATTCAGAACGGTTTACTCGGATCAACGTCACAGAAGAGAAAAGACTTGAATGTCTCCTTCACCTTCTCACCTCAACCAGTTTCTGATAAACATCATCATTAATACATGATTCATTTACACCCACTAATAAAGTACAGTATACAGTAAGAGCCAACACAGTGAAATACAATAGTGTTATACCTTTCTACCCTGAACAGGATGCACTTCTTGTCCTTTGAGGAGATGGACAAGTCTTTCAGTGAATAAATCTGCGTCTGTTACAGGTTTGTCAGTTCATGTACATTCAATTAATTTCTGTAATTGTAGTAATATTTTCTGTATCTCAAACAGAAGTGAGGGCATGCTAATTGTGTTTATTAATATTTTCTGTATTATTGTATTATTACTGGGAGAGGACTCAGATGAATGTTAAAGATTATAGTATAATTTGAGTTTCTGACTCTGTTTATAGTTTTATGATCAGACGAGATGTCTCTTGTGTGAAGATAAAGCACACCGTGTTATGGTTTTCAGATTTAATGACCGTAAAAGCAGCTTCACTGTAAAATATTATGGAAATTAATACCTTTGTTTGTCCTGAGTTTATTCTTCTACAGCAGATAAACTGATGATGTGAGGAATGCTAAAGGTGAATCAACACATTTTGCTTTGACTATATTTCATTTTTACAGTGAAGAATATACAGAGCATTTAATGAAACAAGCGTCAAATCATTTGTCAAAAATAATACAAATATAAGCTTACAATAAGTGTCCATATAAAGAAGTCTTCTGAAAATAACTCGTTTTATCGGAAGCTGTGTTGCTGTGGTGATCGTGCGAGGGGCGGGGCCGCGCCGCTGCGTCACATCCGCTCATCTTCAACCCGGAAGACCGGGAGCCATGATGACGCGCGATCCGTTCGCGTTTTTCCCGTGAGAAGCGCTTTGATGGGACACGCACACACATACACACAGAGAGAGAGAGAGAGAGGGAAAGAGAGCGGGTGTTTTCAGGGCGAGTATGGAGGTAAGAAGACCGAGCTGACAGCAGAAGTGCTGAACGCCCGAAACAAACACCCGAAACTAGACTGAGTCCCGCTTCCGCTCCTCACGGCGCACGCATCACTCCAGCTGTAGACACACACGCGTGTGTGTGCTCGATACACTCTCATTTCACTCAGTCCAGTGTGCTGTAGAAGTAAACAGAGGTATTACTGATGAAGTCTGATGCACAGGCCTCGGGCCGTACCATTATCCGCGGGTCGGGGGGGTGATCTCATTAAACCACACTGATGATCACGGTGGCGGTGTCACCGTGTCGGTCTCTTCACTGTAGTCGTGTAACACAGGTGTGTTGTGTAGTAGTGAGGGTCAGTCGGTTGTTGTTGGTATTGTCGATCGGACTCATCCCCCCCTCCCCTCGTCGGTTTGGTCGGGTCTTGAATCCGTGATTACTGCTCGACTGCGGTTCCTGAGATCAGCGAGAGAACCTGACAGCGTCGTGAGTCGGTTTCACGGGTTTATTTTGCTCCGTAACTGCAGCCGGTTCGTTTATTCGGCGAACGGTATTGTCGTGTCAGCCGGAATCACCGGACGAGATCGAGATCCTCTCTGTCACGAGCAGACTCTGATCTGTTTCGGTCGCTGGCGTCAGATTCGACATGATCGCACGCGCTCGGCCTTCGTGACGTCACGCGGACTCGCTGTACAGATGTGCGGTTCACGCGTCCGTTAGTTCGACGCTCCGCGGGGTTCGGTGTCAGTGTTCGGTCGCTCAGAGGCGGCATGGACCTGAACTTTTACTCGGATCTGTCGGACGGAACCGGGCCGCCCGGTGACCCGGAGCTCTTGGATCCACAAGCGTTTAACGGATTCGAGAAGGTGACCAACCCCCGCCACAGATACACACACACACACACACACTGATGTTCAACGATTTAAATGTTTTAAATAAGTCTCCTCTGCTCATCAGGGATGCATTTATTTGATCAGAAATACAGAAAAAAACAAGGCTGTTACAAACTAAAGCAGCTGTTTTCTGGCTGAATCTGTGTTAAAGTGTAATTTCTTTCTGTAATGTAAAAATATTTTCTTTCTGTAAATAAATGTGGCCTTGATTAGCAGAAGAGACTTATTTCAGAAACATTACAAACGTCTGAACAGCTGTGTGTGTGTGTGTGTGTGTGTGTGTGTGTGTGTATACGCCTCTCTCTCAGTCAGGTTACAGTAGATCTGTAAATGCTGGCACAGGGAGCTGCACGAGTCGTGTTTACATGCACCTGAAAGGATACTGAAGTACACACATGGTTATTTTGAATGAAGTCATACCTGTGTGCTTTATTAAAGTATATATAGATTTGACTTCACATTAGAGAGACATTTGCGCACGCTGAACTCATGGTGTGGGTTTGTGTCGTCCACAGTTCCCAGGAGGAAGTGACACATACCTGGCCATCGGCGGCGAGGCGCATCACTTCCTGTCCTCCTCAGAGGTGCGGCTGTCGTCCTCGTTCCCCGCCGAGGTGCGAAACACACCACACTTAGCTTGTGTGACGGTCTCGTTACAGACTGAAGTGTCCGCTGGAGACCGTTATAAATGTGTGAAGTGCAGAAGAACAGCATTAGTTAGAAGCAGAATCTACTGTGAGACTGAGGTCTGTGCTGACAGCTGTGCTCCAGATCTGATGAGATCATGTGCTGGTGTCTGCAGACGTTTCACACTCCCAGTCTGGGCGATGAGGACCTGGATCTGGACCCGGACTCGGCGCTGGGCGTCTCTGACGTGGTGTCTGACTTCGGAGAGCTGGGCGACGGCGGGGCGTCTGGGGTTCCTGGGAACGCTGTGGTGGGAGGAAACGATCCGTCGTTCGCCTCGACCTTCGTCAGCACACCGTCACAGAGTCTGGAGCAGCTGAGTCTGATGAGCCAACAGAGCGGAGGAGCCATGCTGGAGTCTGCACTGGGGATGGTGAGACACACACACACACACACACACACACACACACACACAGAGCGGAGGAGCCATGCTGGAGTCTGCACTGGGGATGGTGAGACACACACACACACACACACACAGAGCGGAGGAGCCATGCTGGAGTCTGCACTGGGGATGGTGAGACACACACACACACACACACACACACACACACAGAGCGGAGGAGCCATGCTGGAGTCTGCACTGGGGATGGTGAGACACACACACACACACACACACAGAGCGGAGGAGCCATGCTGGAGTCTGCACTGGGGATGGTGAGACACACACACACACACACACACACACACAGAGCGGAGGAGCCATGCTGGAGTCTGCACTGGGGATGGTGAGAGACAAACACACACACACACACACAGAGAGACACACACACACACAGACACACACACACAAAATAGTAGTGCCATGGAGTAATGCCATGTGTTTGTGGTTTAAGGTAAAAAAAAAAAAAAAGGTGTGCTCTGATTGGCCAGCTATCCAGTGTGTTGTGATTGGCTAAATGCAATTTTAAATATAAATTTTTCTATCTATCTATCTATCTATCTAAATGTGTGTATTTTTATTATTATTGTATTTATAACTGTACATTTTACATATAGTATGGTTTAAATTCTATGTATTTTGGGGAAGATTGAGCCTCAATCAGGACAGTAATGATTTTAAAGGTAGTTAAATATCTTCTCAGTGTAATGAAAGTGTTTCTCGCGGCAGGATCTCGCTCATCCTATTGGCTCTCAGTTCAGCAGCTCTTCTCCAATGACCATCGACGTCCCTCTGAGTGACATCAACCACGGCCTGCTGGGCCACACCCAGCTGACCACCATCGACCAATCAGAGCTCAGCGCTCAGCTGGGCCTCAGTCTGGGCGGCGGCACCATCCTGCCCCGCCCACAGTCACCTGACCAGCCGCTGTCCGCTGATTCGCTGTCTGACTCGCTGCACGACGACGACATGGACGACTTCAGACGGGTGCGTTTAGGGATTGCCACTGTTTATTTATTTTTTACAATTATTATTATTATTATTTGGTTTGTTGTGAAATGTCTTGAACAAGTGCAATGTTTTGCGTTGTTCTTGTACAATGTCTTGTTTTTTTTCACAACATCAAAACATTTTTCTTCTTTTTTTGGTTGGGTTGACTTAATTTGCAATTGTGTTATAAAGTCAGAATTTGCAATTCACAAATTCAAAAGTGAGATTAAAAATTTGCAATTGTAATTTTTTTATTCAGTGGCAGAAATGAGCTTCCATAGAATTAGCATTATTAAAAGTTACAAATTATATTATACGTACCGACTCCTGGAAAGGGGTTGGCTTAATGCTGTTAGATTTAAGCACAGCATTTGATACACCATTTCATTTTAATTGAACGCCTTAGACTCTGTGTAGAGATAAACGGTGTTGCCCTTCAATGGTTTTCTACTTTTCATGACAGGACATGTACTGTAATCATCAGGAACTTTGTTTCTGAACCTGCGACTATCTCTTGGGGTGTTCCACAGGGATCTATTCTTGGTCCAACTCTGTTTTCATTATACATGTTGTGTTTTCCTTCCTCTTGAGTTTGAAGACTGTACATCAGATAAGAACTAATTTGTGATCATTTAACACCTGTATTCTGAATGATTTTGTTTTTAAGCTGCTCTCTGTGGGTCTGAACTGATCTCTGTCCTTCTCTCCCGCGTCTGGTGTCTCTGTTCGGCTCAGAAGAGTGTCCTGGTGGACTCCCCGGTGTCTCTGTCCGTGTCGCCTGCCGTCATCTCCCTCTCGCCGTCTCTGTCGGAGCAGCCGGCCGTCCCGGCGTCCTCCTCTGCTCCCGGACGGAAGGGAGTCGGCGGGAAAAAGGGCAAGAAGAAGAAAGACCCGAACGAGCCACAGAAACCCGTGTCGGCTTACGCTCTCTTCTTCAGGGACACGCAGGCCGCCATCAAGGGCCAGAACCCCAGCGCCACCTTCGGAGAGGTGTCCAAGATCGTGGCCTCCATGTGGGACAGTCTGGGAGAGGAGCAGAAACAGGTGCAGAAACTCTACTGGAGACAGCTTCACTTTCATTAATACCAACAGTTCATGCTATTAAACGCGGTTCTTTATTTTACAGTTACATATTATATGATAAAATATACTTTATTATAAATTCTAATTTGTTGGAAACTTCAATTTAAAATGACCGGGGTTTTAAATCAAATCTGAAAGATGCACAAGCCTCGTTTTTTTTTTACTTCTCTAACAGGGAAAATTATTATGAAATAGTAAAAAAAAAAAAAAATCTCCCAATTTATCTTAAAGCAATTGAAGATGAGAAATTGTATGTTTTGAAATGAGAAGCAAATAAAAAATGACAGAAAATTAAGTAAATGGCATAAATATCAGCGCTTTGAGTGTCAGAAAATGTATTAGAAATGTTATGAATAGTAATTAATTGTGAAGTAAAACTACTTAATTGGTATACGCGTTTCTTTATTTTACAAAGTTACATGTTATAAGCTAAAATATACTAGAGTCAGATTACAGTGTTCACTATCTAATTCAAATTAGATGTAAAATAATAAAAATTATTTGAAAAAAAAATGTTTGTAGTAATTGAGTGAAACAAATAATAATAATAATAATGTAATTGTTTTTTATTAATTAATGTCAAAATTGTCAAAAACATTATCATCATTTAGGCATATTTGAATTCTTTTTATTTAATTCCATTCTTAAATAATCTGAGTAATAAATTCTAATTTGTTGGAAACTTCAATTTAAAATAACCGGGGTTTAAAATAAAATCTGAAAGACATTTTTTTTACTTCCCTAACAGTGAAAATTATTATGAAATGGTAAAAAATCAAATCAAATGTTAAAATAAAATATTTTTGATGACATTTGTTGTTTTTCATTACTATTACTATTACTATTTATTTCTATTAAAAGTAATTGATCTTTCTATAAAAAATGCTCGTATGGCAATAAAAATAATAATACGGACTTAAAAACCTTTCGTTAAATTAACTGAACAGTACATTTTCTTTCTCTTATTCTTTTAAACGCAAAATATATATATAATATAAAAATTGAGAGCTATCAAAATAAACACTTTCTAGAAGAAAAAAAAATTTAAAATTACAATAAAGAATTGTAAAATAAAAACAAACCAAATAAAATGCTTTTTAACATTGTTGGATTTATCTTGTAACATTAATTTGTTATTATACTGTTTGTGTTTGTCCCCCTCAGGTCTACAAGAGGAAGACCGAAGCTGCCAAGAAGGAGTATCTGAAGGCCCTGGCAGCTTACAAAGCCAATCAGCTGTCACAGGTGACCGTCACACAGACAGTAGCACTCCATAATATGGTTTAATATGTGCGGATTAAAGGGCTGTTTACAGTCCCGAATATTTCTGCCTTTTCTAGTTTGGCCAAGACTTTTATTTTGACAGGGCTGAGAATGCCAGCTCACAGTTTGATGCTGTGTCTATTCACTCTATAGATGTAAATTAATCGTTACCTTGTTTTCGTTCAGAAGATATGACTAACAGAAACTAGTTAATGTCTTGTTTTTCTGCAGCAGGCGACTATAGAGGTGTTAGATGCTCCTGTGTCTCCTGCCGCCGCTGTGGCTCCGCCTCCTGAGCCCGCTCCGACCGTCACCCCGCAGCGCTCCTCCCGCATCCCGCTGCACGCGCCCGACAACAACACCATCACCAACATCTGCACCTCCAACATCATCCTGGACCTGCCGCAGGTGACCACGCGCTCACGCACAGGTGCGCACAAACCACAGGCCCCGCCCCCCGTCAACAAGATCATCATTCCCAAGCAGCTGCTGCAGTCTCCGCGGCAACCCCCGCCGCTGCAGCAGATGCAGGCCACGCCCCCTCCCCCGCGCCTGCAGCAGATGGTGCACTCCCAGGCTCCGCCCCCTCTGCAGGCCAAACCGCGCGGAGCCGCCGCCGTGGGGCAGGTGGTTACCATGGCGCCGCCGCCCCTGCAGATCAAGATCGTCCCGGCGCCCTCGCCGATCGTCATGACGACCGCGGCCTCACCTGTGGGGGAGGTGCCGCCGCCCGCTGCCATAGTAACAGACCTGTCGCCATCGGCAACCGAGGAGGTGGCTGAAGAAGGGGTGAGTCTGAACGAAGAAGAAACTGTGAGCTGATGCAAACTAATAATAAATTACATGATAAAAATGGGTAATTTAAATATAAAACTATCTAGATATAATTGAATCTTAAAAAATATAAAGTCAATGATTTAAAAATAGCCTTTTAAATTAATTAAATATATATTTTTTATGGTAAAATATCAAAATAAACACTTCCTAAATGAAATGTAATCATTAAAATATAAAAATGCGATAATATCAAAGTATTCACTTTATAAAAAATAAATCACAAATGTAAAATTAATCTAATATATAATGTAAAAAGAACAATGAACAAAATAAACATTTTAATAAATAATCATAATAAATCAAATAAATAAAATGTGTAATTTTAAAAAATAATTTTAAAACACTTTCTAAAACTTTAATAATAAGAATAAATAGAAAACTAAATAGACACTTTCTTAAAGTAATTTAATTGTACAAATGTAAAATTTAAGTACTTTTGTAAATGAAACTGACCAAAAAAGACTTACTAAAAATGATTAAATCAGTGTAGAATTAAATAATTGTAAAGTTTGTAATTGTAAAATTCTAAATAAAACAAATTAAATTATAAACATTAAAAGTAAATTATTTGAAAAAGGCTAAATAAAACTATTTTAAAATTTGAAGCAAATTACATAATACAATTTTAAAAATAAAAGTTAAAAAATAAACGATTTCAAAATCTGAATAATCAAAGTGAAACCTTTACTAAAATGGATTTGGTTTTATTGTACAAAAATAGAGATTTGTATGAATGGCATTAAACTCCTGAGACTGTGAGGGGTTTTGCACAGTGTTTCAGTGTGTGTGTGTGTGTGTGTCAGATGGAGGTGGAGCTGAACGTGTCTCCGGCTCCAGACGCTCGTCCTGCAGACGCTCCGAGTGTGTGTGTCCGCGCCGGCTGCAACAACCCACCGATCGAGAGCAAGGACTGGGACCGAGAGTACTGCAGCAACGAGTGTGTGGCCACTCACTGCAGGTACACACTCACACACACACACACACTGGGTCTGCTAACTCAAAGCATTACAGATACACTGACGTCCTCAGCGCTTGTGTGACTGGTGTTTCTGTCTGATGTCTGCAGGGATGTGTTCATGGCCTGGTGTGCCATCAGAGGACAGAACTCAGCCACCGTCACATAGACACACACAGAGACGGACAGACGTGTGTGTGTGTGTGTGTGTAGCATGGAGCTCTGGCTGAATAAGAACAGCAGAAAACCCATCGAACACTCGACGTCAAACCGTTAACTGCATCTTCTCATGTACAGACTCATTCAGAGGAAAGCAGCGGAAATCTTTAATAATAATAATCAAAAAAGTGTATTCAGGATGAAAAAGTGAGTATTTAAACAGATTCCCGTCATGTGACTGTATATGACTGTGGTATTTGGTGCAGGATGGAGGCCATTTTTACCAGGTGTGTGTGTGTTCTCGTGTGAAAACACAGTCCAGAAACTATGTAAACACACACTGAGTTTGTGTCCTTGAGCACGAGTGTGTGTGTGTGTGTGTGTGTGTGAGATTGAGCACTAAACGGATTCTTAAGCTAAAAATGGACAGACTGTTTTAAACCACGACGTCACTTGTGTGAATGTTTTGGCGCTTGCTTGATTTAATTTTGAACAAGGGCCTTCAGTTCACGCCCAAAATCCCATCGTTTCTGCTACAACAGAACTGGAAACGAACCACTATAAACTCAGAATAGATGTTCAGCAAAGCGCCATATTTAAGAGGAAGTGGGAAATTGGTTGTGATTTTCTGATAGTAAGCAATCACAGATTCTGACAGGAATGCATTCGGCAGAGGCTTTTATCCAGTGTGTGTCCTGCAGTGCACTCGAGCTGTACATTTAATTGGTTCAGGCGTTCCCTGGGAATCGAACCCGTGAGCTTTGTTGCTAACGCCGTACTCGGGAAACTGGTTACTAGGGTACATTTTTGTAAAGGAGTGTTTTAATATCTTTCACCTTCTCAGAACTAACTGTGACGCGGTGGATTAAAGCGAATAGATTTTATATTGGGCAAATGTACATTATACATTTAACTGCTCATGAAAATATGATCTTTTTTTTCTTCATTTTTGATTCTTCTTCATTTCTCTGACTTTGTGGACTGTATCATCATCTCAGTTTTCTTACTGTCTTGAGGAGTTTGTGAGTTGAATAAACAATCAAATGGGGAAAAAAAATCAAATTAATGTGTTTGTTTGGTCATTACACTTGCTTCATATATTATTAGGATGATTCTTCAATCATGACCTCTCTGTCACCTACAATAACTAAAGAGACGCTATATAGGCTTTGTTGAAGAGGACACAGAAAACTACAAAAGAAATGATAACGGTTCTAAACACTTTTGACTTGACTCAGCATGTGCATGGACCCACACACAAAGGTGGACACACTCTGGATCTAATCATCAGTAGGGGTCTAAACATTTCATCCATTGTTACTAAGTACGTAGCACTGATCACTTCTGTATTTTCTTTGATATTTGGATGTCTGCTACAACTGAATCTAGATCGGTCTCTGTCAGAAGGAGATGCATAGACGAGAACACAAGTGTATTATTTACGGAGGCTATATCTTTAACACCAAGCATTTCTGCAGACTCTGTTGATATTCTCCTTGATTCCTTCAACTCAAAAGTTAAGAATGTTATTGATGATATTGCTCCATTAATAGTCAGTAAGAAAACAAACAGACAGAAATCAGTTTGGAGAAGATCAACAGGAGTTCAGACTATGAAAAGACAATGCAGAAAAGCAGAGCGGATGTGGAGGAAGACAAAACTTGAAATTCACTATAGCATCTATAAAGACATCCTTCATGACATTTCCAAACTCCCTAAAAACTGCAGTTGTAAAGCCCCTCCTGAAAAAGACAAATCTTGATAACACAATTTTGAGCAATTTTAGACCAATATCTAATCTTCCTTTTATAGGCAAAATAATAGAAAAGGTAGTTTTTAATCAGATGAACAAATACTTAAAACTCAAATGGATACCTGGACAATTTTCAGTCTGGTTTCCGACCGCATCACAGCACAGAGACAGCACTCATTAAGATAATAAATGATATTCGCTTAAATTGTGATTCTTGCAAAATATCAGTGCTGGTATTGCTAGATCTCAGTGCTGCATTTGACACTGTCGATCATAACATACTACTAGAGAGACTGGAAAACTGGGTCAGACTTTCTGGGATGGTACTCAAATGGTTCAGATCATACTTAGAAGGGAGAGGCTATTATGTGAGTATAGGAGAGCATAAGTCTAAGTGAACATCCATGACATGCGGAGTCCCACAAGGCTCAGTTCTTGCACCGCTCTTGTTTAGCCTGTATATGCTCCCACTAAGTCAAATAATGAGAAAGAACCAAATTGCCTATCACAGCTATGCTGATGATACCCAGATTTACCTAGCCTTATCTCCAAATGACTACAGCCCCATTGACTCCCTCTGCCAATGCATTGATGAAATTAATAATTGGATGTGCCAGAACTTTCTTCAGTTAAACAAGTCCACTTTTCGTTACTATGCTGCTCGCAGTTGGAATCAGCTTCCAGAAGAGATCAGATGTGCTAAAACATTAGCGACTTTTAAATCCAGACTCAAAACCCATCTGTTTAGCTGTGCATTTATTGAATGAGCACTGTGCAATGTCCGGAATTATTGCACTGTAATTTGCATATTCACTATATTTTATGCAACTGGAAATGAGTGCACTGTCTTTAATTTACATCAATTTTTAAATGCCTGAATACCTGAAAAGTAGAGGAAATGCCGAGAGCAGGATGAGAGCGAGGCTGGAATGATTCCTCAACGGCCGTTTGTCAGGGATGCGCATGCGCATCGCGAACATTCTCTCTTTTAGTGCACGCGCTAATACAAATCCATAATTAATTACACACATATAAAATAATCTTTCCTTAAGTAAATTCAAACAACTGATTAATAACATAAGATAACTTATAATATAAGATACTTATAAGATAACATTAAATAAATTACTTTTTCTTTTTGCAATAAAATGGTAAAATATAAAACTGCAAGAAATGAATGGTATTATTGTAATTGTATCAATAACTGTGATGCTTGTTTTTGCTTATGAAACCTTTAAAAATAATTACATTTAATTAATTTAATAAGAAATTTTAATCCTCAAATTTTGGGAAATTATTTTCTTTTTGTGTGTGTCCTTTTTTGAATTATGAACTCCTTCAGCAGAATATTTATGTAATTATAATTTTTATTCAGTATTATATTTTGTAACTTTTATTGGATAAAATGTAAACAATAGGCTAAAAGAGGAGCATCTTTGCAGCCGAGTTTTGACCAGGTGTAATTACTAGCTGTCCGGCTTTTGAGATGAATACAATGTTTTATTATTGATTTTAAATCAATTATTATTGATGATCTATTTTAATAAGTATATGATTAGTATAATTGCTATTATTGATATATTCAAATAATCTGAATTAAAATGGTTTAATGTGTTTATAATGATTTTTTTTAGAATTTTGGAATCACATTAATTATGGATAAAACATTTTCCTACATGCATTCTCTGTGAATTAAAACTTACATTATGGTCCCTGGAGTCTAAAAGATAACATAATGATTATTAATTATTTTTTTAAGAACCACCTTATCAATCAGTCCCTGCGAACAAACCCATGTGCTCTAATAGCGCGATTTCGAACGGCACCAGATGGCGGGAAAGAGACATGCGCGCGGACGGCCAGAAGCCAGGGGCGGGCTTTGCGCGCGAGCGGAGCGCTGCACGTGACCGTCAGGGCGGGATTTGACTGGGCCCCGCGCTGGAAGACTTGAGCCTCAGGGCGGGAAACACAGGAAAACAAAACGCCTTTCCCTCCAATAACGAATTTATAATGATCAGATTAACGTCCCCGCATCTTTTTACAAACATATCCAGTTTCAAGCACGTCTTTCGTTCAAAATAATAATAAATATGTATATTCTAAACTGACACAAAATGGCAGGCAAATTTTTATAAATTAATTAATCTGACAAATAAATTAATACAATTCATTTAAATGAGTAGAAATAAATCATTAAAAAACAATCCCGTTACTGTTTCTAAATATATTTCAATAAATAAATGTTAAATATTGGTTTGAGCAGTAATTGTATGATTAAGCGTTATATATATGTTCAATAAAATAAATAAATAGATGTTAAATAGATGTAAAAAAGAGGGAGGAGCTAACGATCAGTCGCGCGCACGCGTGTTTTAACGTCTTTTATGCACATCATCAGCGCAACTGAGACCCCGTTTAAACTCAACCGACACATTTTAAAGAAGAAGTACCGTCTTTTTAAATAGACATAGTTGAGATCGCATTTATTCCGGTCTTTTCGCGTGTTGTTAGTGTGTGGTCCAGAAACAGTGAGAGTGAGAGTGAGAGTGTGTCCGCTCTGCGCTGCTGTACTTCAGCGTGTGTGTGTGTATGAGTGTGTGTGTGTGTGTTTGTTGATGTGATATTATGGCGGTGAATCTGGATAAAGACGCGTTTTACCGCCGCATCAAGCGACTCTACGGGAACTGGAAGGTACGGGAGGCTCATGAACACCGTTAATCATCTCACGGATCACATTCACACACAACGACAGCCGTGTGATGCTGAATCCTCTCTCTTAACACACACACTCTCGGGCCTCGGGTCCGTGTGAGTGTGATATAGACCGCCCGTTGGGGTCTCCGTCTCTCGGTCCGGTGATGTGTTTCTCTCTGTAACGGAATCGCGGAGGTCTGCGCGCGTTTTCGTATCGTTTTAATGCTGTTAGCGCACCGGCTAATGTGTTAGCCTGTTAGCGTGGACCGTGCTTCACGACATTTCCGCTCTGTTGTAAAGCGCGTCGGTAACGCTGACGTCCAAATAAAGCCGCGTTTCCTCCAGGTTTTGATAAATATTTATCAGATAAACGCTTTACTCGGGCGCAGAAGTCCAGTCTGATGTAGCTTTAGCTGTAAGCTATCTCCCATTGAGAAGAAAAAAAAAATAAGTTATGTAGATATTTATTTTTTAAATATTATGTTTTTTTCTAATTTAAATTATACCACTATAATATATTTATAATGTTTTTTTTTTTCAATAATTTTTGGATTCTCTGTATTTTATTATTATACAATATTTGTCTATATTATATAATTATACTACTTTTTTATACAATAATTGAATATTACTGACTTACACGTTCGTTATAAGCGATTATTTTTGTTTATTATCATAATATAAAATTGCACAATTATAATATATAACACCTAAAAATGTATTCCATATGTATACATGTAATATTCCATATTATTTGTTATTTATATTGTCTTTTATTATTATTTGATATTATACAGATATCTCAATCTAACGATCTCTTCAGAGAAGTGTGTGACGTGACGAGGTATAATTCTGCATCATGACCCTGTGTTTTCCCGCCACAGAAAGGTGAAGATGAGTTCGGGAAAGTGGACGCCATCGTGGTTTCTGTCGGAGTCGATGAGGAGATCGTCTACGCCAAATCTACAGCCCTTCAGGTGCACCCCAACACTGTTTATGAGTTATTAACACCATCAGAGCGCTGCTTACATGTGTGTTTATGCTCCGTCCACAGACGTGGCTGTTCGGCTACGAGCTCACCGACACCATCATGGTCTTCTGCGAGACCAAGATCATTTTTCTGGCCAGTAAGAAGAAGGTAGAGTTCCTGAAGCAGGTGGCCGTCACCAAAGGAAACGAGAACGCCAACGGGGTTCCTCCGATCACGCTGCTCGTCCGAGAAAAGGTACCGCACGCTCCACACTTCTGACGCTTTCACACAGCGCCGGGGTTAACGTCTGACTGTGTGACAGAGCGAGAGCAACAAGGTGAACTTCGAGAAGATGATCGAGGCCATCCGAGGAAGTAAAGAGGGGAAGACGGTGGGCGTGTTCATGAAGGACAAGTTCCCCGGAGAGTACATGAAGAGCTGGAGCGACATGATGACGGCCGAGGGTCTGGAGAAGGTCTGTTCTCTGACGGTCACTCACAGAGCGTACTGAAGGGTGACACGGGCTGAGTGTGTGTGTGTGTGTGTGTGTGTGTGTGTGTGTGTCAGGTGGACGTCAGCACGGTGGTGGCCTACACGATGGCGGTGAAGGAGGATGGAGAGCTGGCGCTCATGAAGAAGGCGGCCGCCATCACCAGCGACGTCTTCACCAAGTTCTTCAAGGAGCGAGTGATGGAGATCGTGGACGCAGACGAGGTTCGTTCACACACAGAGACGTGACGCATGATCTTCAGAAATCAGAATAATATGATGATTAACTGCTCAAGAAACATTTCTGATTATTATCAGTGTTGAACACAGTTGTGCTGCACAATATTTCTGTGGAAACTGATACGTTTTATTTTTCTTTATTCACAGCTGGATAGAGAGTTCAAAAGAACAGAATTTATTTGAAACAGAAATCTACTTTAACATGTCTTTACTGTCACTTCTGATCATTTTAATGCATCACTGATAAATAAAAGCAGCAGTTTCTTTACAAAATTATCTAACATATATATAAAAGCAAGTCTTCATTATTTTAGGATTTCTTGTGATCAAACTTCAGAAGTGATAATTCAACACATGGAAATATTTTAGTTTCATTGAGATGCTATTGTAGTTTTTAATATTGTAATATTATATATTTTTTTTAGTTTAAGATAAAGTAATTTTGTCGTGTTTTTGTCAAAATTTGTATTATATTCATATGATTTTTATTGATTTTTGACTGGTTATTTTAGTAAGTTCTTTAACATTTTTAAAGGTTTATTTCAAGTAACAAGTGTTTTTCCGTCCAGGCTCGTGGTGTCAGAGCATTGCAAGATGTCATTCATAAACGAATATATTGCTTCATAAACCAGTTACAATGTATCTATTGATTGAAAGACGTCTTAAGTGTTTTGAGTGTTATTTCATGCCGGTTTTCTTCAGTGCTGCAGTGGAGATCCGGAGCAGTCTGAGCTAACCTCTGTGTTTCTGCTCATCAGAAAGTGAAGCACAGTCGTCTGGCCGAGTCGGTGGAGAAGGCCATCGAGGACAGGAAGTTTCTGGGCGGTGTGGACCCATCGACGGTGGAGATGTGCTACCCTCCCATCATTCAGAGCGGCGGCAGCTACAGCCTGAAGTTCAGTGTGGTCAGGTGAGTGCAGAAACTCACACATCCTCTGTAGCAGAAGCTCAGACACTAAACCTGTCCCCTCTCTCTCCAGCGATAAGAACCACATGCACTTCGGAGCCATTACCTGCGCCATGGGCATCCGCTACAAGTCCTACTGCTCCAACCTGGTGCGCACGCTCATGGTGGACCCCCCACAGGACATGCAGGACAACTACAACTTCCTGCTGCAGGTGGAGGAGGAGCTGCTGAAGGAGATGAAGCACGGTGAGTCCACAGAGACAGTGTGTGAGAGAGAGACAGAGAGAGAGAGAGAGTGTGTGTGTGTGTGAGAGAGAGAGAGTGTGAGTGAGAGTAAGAGTGAGTGTGTGTCTGTGTGAGAGTGAGTGAGTGTGTGTGTGTGTGTGAGTGAGCGTGTGTCTGAGCGTCTGTCTGTGGGAGTGAACGTGTGTCTGTGAGTGTGAGCGTGTGTCTGTGTGTACAGGAGTGAAGCTGTGTGACATCTATAACAGTGTACTTGGAGTGAGCGTGTGTCTGTCTGAGCGTGTGTCTGTGGGAGTGAGCGTGTGTCTGTGTGAGCGTGTGTCTGAGTGAGCGTGTGAGCGTGTGTCTGTGGGAGTGAGCGTGTGTCTGTATGAGCGTGTGTCTGTGGGAGTGAGCGTGTGTCTGTGTGAGCGTGTGTCTGAGTGAGCGTGTGAGCGTGTGTCTGTGGGAGTGAGCGTGTGTCTGTATGAGCGTGTGTCTAAGTGAGCGTGTGTCTGTGGGAGTGAGCGTGTGTCTCTGTGAGCGTGGGAGTGAGCGTGTGTCTGTGTGAGCGAGGGAGTGAGCGTGTGTCTCTGTGAGCGTGGGAGTGAGCGTGTGTCTGTGTGAGCGTGGGAGTGAGCGTGTGTCTGTGTGAGCGTGGGAGTGTGTGTCTGTGGGAGTGGGAGTGAGCGTGTGTCTGTGGGAGTGGGAGTGAGTGTGTGTCTGTGGGAGTGGGAGTGAGTGTGTGTCTGTGGGAGTGAGCGAATGTGGGAGTGAGCGTGTGTCTCTGTGAGTGTGGGAGTGTGTGTCTGTGAGTGTGGGAGTGAGCGTGTGTCTGAGTGAGCGTGTGAGCGTGTGTCTGTGGGAGTGAGCGTGTGTCTGTATGAGCGTGTGTCTGTGTGAGCGTGTGTCTGTGTGAGCGTGTGTCTGTATGAGCGTGTGTCTGTGTGAGCGTGTGTCTGTGTGAGCGTGTGTCTGTGTGAGCGTGTGTCTGTGTGAGCGTGTGTCTGTGTGAGCGTGTGTCTGTGTGAGCGTGTGTCTGTGTGAGCGTGCGTCTCTGTGAGCGTGGGAGTGAGCGTGCGTCTCTGTGAGCGTGGGAGTGAGCGTGTGTCTCTGTGAGCGTGGGAGTGAGCGTGTGTCTGTGTGAGCGTGTGAGTGTGTGTCTGTGAGTGTGGGAGTGAGCGTGTGTCTGTGGGAGTGAGCGTGTGTCTGTGGGAGTGGGAGTGAGCGTGTGTCTGTGGGAGTGAGCGAGTGTGGGAGTGAGCGTGTGTCTCTGTGAGTGTGGGAGTGAGCGTGTGTCTGGGAGTGTGGGAGTGAGCGTGTGTCTGGGAGTGTGGGAGTGAGCGTGTGTCAGTGTGAGTGTGGGAGTGAGCGTGTGTCTGTGTGAGCGAGGGAGTGAGCGTGTGTCTGTGTGAGTGTGGGAGTGAGCGTGTGTCTGTGTGAGCGTGGGAGTGAGCGTGTGAGCGTGTGTCTGAGCGTGTGTCTGTGTGAGCGTGGGAGTGAGCGTGTGTCTCTGTGAGTGTGGGAGTGAGCGTGTGTCTGAGTGAGCATATGTCTGTGTGAGCGTGTGTCTGTGGGAGTGAGCGTGTGTCTGTGGGAGTGAGCGTGTGTCTGTGTGTCTGTGGGAGTGAGCGTGTGAGCGTGTGTCTGTGAGTGTGGGAGTGAGCGTGTGTCTGTGGGAGTGAGTGAGCGTGTGTCTGTGTGTACAGGAGTGAAGCTGTGTGACATCTATAATGGTGTACTGGGAGTGTGGGAGTGAGCGTGTGTCTGTGTGAGTGTAGGAGTGAGCGTGTGTATGTCTGTGTGAGCATGTGGGAGTGAGCGTGTGTCTGTGAGTGTGGGAGTGAACGTGTGTCTGTGAGTGTGAGCGTGTGTCTGTGTGTACAGGAGTGAAGCTGTGTGACATCTATAATGGTGTACTGGGAGTGTGGGAGTGAGCGTGTGTCTGAGTGAGCATATGTCTGTGTGAGCGTGGGAGTTAGTGTGTGTCTGTGTGAGCGTGTGTCTGTGTGAGCATGTGTCTGTGTGAGCGTGGGAGCGTGTGTCTGTGTAAGTGTGGGAGTGAGCGTGTGTATGTGGGAGTGAGCGTGTTTGTGTGAGCGTGTGTCTGAGTAAGCGTGGGAGCGTGTGTCTGTGTAAGTGTGGGAGTGAGCGTGTGTATGTGGGAGTGAGCGTGTGTGTGTGAGCGTGTGTCTGAGTAAGCGTGTGTCTGTGTGAGCGTGTGTCTGAGTAAGCGTGGGAGCGTGTGTCTGTGTAAGTGTGGGAGTGAGCGTGTGTATGTGGGAGTGAGCGTGTGTGTGTGAGCGTGTGTCTGAGTAAGCGTGTGTCTGTGTGAGCGTGTGTCTGAGTAAGCGTGTGTCTGTGTGAGCGTGTGTCTGAGTGAGCGTGTGTCTGTGTGAGTGGGAGTGAGCGTGTGAGCGTGTGTCTGTGTGTACAGGAGTGAAGCTGTGTGACATCTATAATGGTGTACTGGGAGTGTGGGAGTGAGCGTGTGTCTGTGTGAGTGTAGGAGTGAGCGTGTGTATGTCTGTGTGAGCATGTGGGAGTGAGCGTGTGTATGTCTGTGTGAGAGTGAGTGTGTCCGTGTCTGTGTGAGAGTGGGTGCGAAGGAATGAAGCACAGTGAGCAGACGAAACCGAGAGACAGAGTGTATGTGTGTGAGTGTGACTGTGAGTGTGACAGTCTGTGTGACTGTGAGAGAGTGTGTGCATGTTGAGGATCAGTGTTTAATTATCTCTCTGTGTGTACAGGAGTGAAGCTGTGTGATGTCTATAACAGCGTACTGGAGTTCGTCAAGAAAGAGAAACCAGATCTGGTCAGCAAACTGACAAAAAACCTCGGGTTTGTGTCTGGAACGCTTCACACTCAGATAATCGATGTGAAGTGTGTAAAATGATCTGTGTGTGACAAGTGTGTGTGTGTGTGTGTGTGTGCTGCAGGTTCGCTATGGGCATTGAGTTCAGAGAAGGATCGCTCGTACTGAACGCCAAAAACCAGTTCAAACTCAAGAGAGGTGAGTGTGTGAATATAAACCAGGGGCCGATCTACAGGATTTAGCATTACTGCATTCAAAGATTAACTCTATTATTTGCTCCTGTATTTAAATTGTTAATTTACCTTAAAATGAAGATTCATGAGACTGTTTGAAAAGTATATCAGTTTAACTCCCTTCAGTCTGAGACATGCAGCGTGTGTGTGATTCAGTCCCAGGCTTCGCTCTGGTAGTGATCTCACTGGAGTGTGTGTGTGTGTGCAGGGATGGTGTTCAGCATCAGTCTGGGATTCGCTGACATGATCAACAAAGAGGGGAAGAAAGAGGAGCAGAAGAAGTACGCGCTCTTCCTCGGAGACAGCATACAGATCAATGAGGTGTGTGACGGCTGAGCGGCCCGCTGTGAGTCCATCTGTCAAACACTTTTCAGTAATGCTGTGTGTCCGTGATCGCAGGAGGATCCAGCCACCATCCTCACACCCGTCAAGAAGAAGATCAAAAACGTTGGCATTTTCCTGAAGGTAACCTCAGTCCATCTCCTGCCTGTTCATGAACCTGCTCCAAAATCACTCTCCAAACACATCTGTATGAAACACATCATCCGTTAGGGTTCCACTACAAGTATTAGTTGAATGCAACTTTGGGATATTGCATTAAAAAATGCTGGATGAAGAAACCAAGATGTTTGTAATACTTTAATGTGCATAAAAAAAAATCACTTGCTCCAAAGCAGATACAAAAAGAACAAAAAATAACAAATACATATTGTTTTTAATAAAATGAAAATAAGAATTCATAATATAAAAAAAGCTTTGCATTCTTTCAGTGACGTTATTGTAGTAGTATGCAGAAAAAAAGTTATTTTTATTGCTTATAAAAGTCAACTGTTCTCTTGACCAAATGCAATGTAAACGGTAATTTATTTGCTATTATTTTACATTAATTCCGATTTTTCACAACTTTAGATGAAAAAAGTGGAAAAAACCATGTTTGTGTGTGTTTTGTAGAACGACGATGAAGAGGACGAGGAGGAAGAGGATGATAACGCGGAGGAGCTGCTGGGGAAAGGAGCGCGCAGCGCCGCCCTGCTGGCCGACAGAACCAGGGTAACTGCATCCTTCCTCTTCACTAATGCCCATAGTTCACCCGTTTCATTGGTGCGTTCTCATGCGCTCTCATCCCATTGGTCAGAACGAGATGACGGCCGAGGAGAAGAGGCGGGCCCATCAGAAGGAGCTGGCCAATCAGGTGAACGAGGAGGCCAAGCGGCGCCTGACGGAGCAGAAGGGAGGAACACAGACACAGAAGTACGTGTGTTCGCTCCTCACTCGGCTCAAGCTGAGGCGCTAGTTTGATCTAACGCTCTTCTGCTTCCTCCTCAGAGCACGGAAGTCAAACGTGTCGTATAAGAACGTCTCGCAGATGCCCCGCGAGAAGGACATCCGAGACATGAAGATCTTCATCGATAAGAAGTACGAGACGGTGGTCATGCCTGTGTTCGGCATCGCCACGCCGTTCCACATCGCCACCATCAAGGTAAAGCACCACACGTCCCTCACAGTGAGCGCGCTCCACTCCTCGCTCTGAGACCCTGACCTGTGTTTGCAGAACATCAGTATGTCTGTGGAAGGAGACTACACCTACCTGAGGATAAACTTCTTCGTGCCGGGCAGCTCGCTGGGACGCCACGACGGAAACATCTTCCCCAACCCAGAGGCCACGTTTGTCAAAGAGATGTAAGACTTGAGATGCATGCTCTTCAGTCTTTGATCAGTGTGTCGTAAATAAACTGCAGTGAGCACACGCCAGAGTAAGACTGATGTCCCTAAAGTGTGTTCTAATGTACATTTTGGGATATTGCATAAAAAAATAACTGGACTTAAATGTGGAGATGTACTTTAAATCTTATAATTTACATAAACTAAAACATGTTCAGTTAAAATAGATGCTAAAATAGATTTTTTTGGTTTATATAAAAAAACATTTTTTAGCAGCGTGCCAAGTGAAATTTAGTTTGAATAAAAATGTATATAAAATATTACTGTTTTAATGTATAAAAAAATCTAAAAAATATTTTTGTTCTGTTTAAAAACGGATCTAATGTAAAAATATATAGAATGATATATTAAACATTAAAAAAGTGATTTCTCATTTTTAAACTACTGATATGTATTCATAATTTTTAATAATTCTATAAGTCTTTATATTTTAACAACAAATTGTAGAAACATACTGTTATTATAAGTTGACATGAAAACAGTTTAAATGATTTTTGCAACACATTTTTTCAGAGTTTAATAATAATTATTTAAATAACAAAATAATAGCATTTATTTTCAGTTATTTAGAAATAGTTCTGTTACCAAAAGTGAAATAAAAGCTTTTAAAATTGCCAAATGTGCAATTTAAATGATTTTCACAACTCAGTTTGAGTGTTGATTATGAAATCATTTTGATTTAAGGAAATTATTATAAAACAACTATTGTTTAGTTTTTTTTGTTTTAGTGCATTCTGAGCTCATTGTGGTGCATCACTTATTTTATATCTATATATATACAGTATTGTTCAAAATAATAGCAGTACAATGTGACTAACCAGAATAATAAAGGTTTTTCGTATATTTTTTTATTGCTACGTGGCAAACAAGTTACCAGTAGGTTCAGTAGATTCTCAGAAAACAAATGAGACCTAGCATTCATGATATGCACGCTCTTAAGGCTGTGCAATTGGGCAATTAGTTGAATTAGTTGAAAGGGGTGTGTTCAAAAAAATAGCAGTGTGGCATTCAATCACTGAGGTCATCAATTTTGTGAAGAAACAGGTGTGAATCAGGTGGCCCCTATTTAAGGATGAAGCCAACACTTGTTGAACATGCATTTGAAAGCTGAGGAAAATGGGTCGTTCAAGACATTGTTCAGAAGAACAGCGTACTTTGATTAAAAAGTTGATTAGAGAGGGGAAAACCTATAAAGAGGTGCAAAAAATGATAGGCTGTTCAGCTAAAATGATCTCCAATGCCTTAAAATGGAGAGCAAAACCAGAGAGACGTGGAAGAAAACGGAAGACAACCATCAAAATGGATAGAAGAATAACCAGAATGGCAAAGGCTCAGCCAATGATCACCTCCAGGAAGATCAAAGACAGTCTGGAGTTACCTGTAAGTACTGTGACAGTTAGAAGACGTCTGTGTGAAGCTAATCTATTTTCAAGAATCCCCCGCAAAGTCCCTCTGTTAAAAAAAAGGCATGTGCAGAAGAGGTTACAATTTGCCAAAGAACACATCAACTGGCCTAAAGAGAAATGGAGGAACATTTTGTGGACTGATGAGAGTAAAATTGTTCTTTTTGGGTCCAAGGGTCACAGGCAGTTTGTGAGACGACCCCAAACTCTGAATTCAAGCCACAGTACACAGTGAAGACAGTGAAGCATGGAGGTGCAAGCATCATGATATGGGCATGTTTCTCCTACTATGGTGTTGGGCCTATTTATCGCATACCAGGGATCATGGATCAGTTTGCATATGTTAAAATACTTGAAGAGGTCATGTTGCCCTATGCTGAAGAGGACATGCCCTTGAAATGGTTGTTTCAACAAGACAATGACCCAAAACACACTAGTAAACGGGCAAAGTCTTGGTTCCAAACCAACAAAATTAATGTTATGGAGTGGCCAGCCCAATCTCCAGACCTTAATCCAATTGAGAACTTGTGGGGTGATATCAAAAATGCTGTTTCTGAAGCAAAACCAAGAAATATGAATGAATTGTGGAATGTTGTTAAAGAATCATGGAGTGGAATAACAGCTGAGAGGTGCCACAAGTTGGTTGACTCCATGCCACACAGATGTCAAGCAGTTTTAAAAAACTGTGGTCATACAACTAAATATTAGTTTAGTGATTCACAGGATTGCTAAATCCCAGAAAAAAAATGTTTGTACAAAATAGTTTTGAGTTTGTACAGTCAAAGGTAGACACTGCTATTTTTTTGAACACACCCCTTTCAACTAATTGCCCAATCGCACAGCCTTAAGAGCGTGCATATCATGAATGCTGGGTCTCATTTGTTTTCTGAGAATCTACTGAACCTACTGGTAACTTGTTTGCCACGTAGCAATAAAAAATATACTAAAAACCTTGATTATTCTGGTTAGTCACATTGTACTGCTATTATTTTGAACAATACTGTATATATATTTTTTTTTTATGAAGTGAGACCAGATTTAGTTTTATATTTAGAGATAAGCTTAAATTATTTTCTATTTCAGTTATTTTCTACTTTTCAACATAAATACAACTGCTAGCTGGCGTGATGCTAAATTATAAACACAAACATTAACTAAGCAAAGGCATTGAAGTGAATGTTTTCCCGTCCAAATGAATTAGCATCAGATGTTTGAGACACATTATCAGCTTGTTTCACACTAAAGGACTGCTGTGTCTCTTTCAGAGCTGTGCTTCTTTTGAGCAATACTAAATCCTTTGTGACATGCTAACACTGTTGTTTTCAGCACGTACCGCGCGTCCAACCTGAAGTCTCCCGGAGATCACTCCGTTCCCTCCACAAACCTGCAGAACGCCTTCCGCATCATCAAGGAGGTGCAGAAGCGCTACAAGACCCGCGAGGCGGAGGAGAAGGAGAAGGAGGGCATCGTGAAGCAGGACTCGCTCGTCATCAACCTCAACCGCAGCAACCCCAAACTCAAAGACCTTTACATCCGGCCCAACATCGCTCAGAAGAGGATGCAGGGCTCGCTGGAGGCGCACACCAACGGTGAGAGAAGCTGTTTTCATTAAATCATCTGTTTTCTGTGTGAATCTGTGATGCACAGCTGTATTTTCAGCTTCATTCCTCCAGTCTTCAGCATCACATGATCTTTTGACTTGTGTGAATGTTAATCAAACGACCTGACCTTATCTCTCTCTCCAGGTTTCCGTTTCACATCGGTGCGCGGCGATAAAGTCGACATCCTGTACAACAACATCAAACATGCTATTTTCCAGCCGTGCGACGGAGAGATGATCATCGTGCTGCACTTCCATCTGAAGGTGTGCGACGAGCTGTAGACATGTCTCCTGTTCCCCGCAGAACACCGACTGACTTTACCTGTCTCTGTCTGTCGCAGAACGCCATCATGTTCGGTAAGAAGCGCCACACAGACGTGCAGTTCTACACAGAGGTGGGCGAGATCACCACAGACCTGGGCAAACACCAGCACATGCACGACCGAGACGACCTCTACGCCGAACAGATGGAGCGAGAGATGCGACACAAGCTCAAATCTGCCTTCAAGAACTTCATCGAGAAGGTGGAGTCGCTCACCAAAGAGGAGCTGGAGTTCGAGGTTCCCTTCAGAGATCTCGGGTGAGTGGATTCATTACTCAGCATCTCATTAACTGCTTCAATCATACGTGAATGTTCCCAAATAAGACTTCAGTCAAAACAGTGGCTCTCAATTATTCACTATTCATGCAGGAATTTAATTGTCAAATTTTGTTTTACAAGTCATGATTCAGCAAAAATGTTTGTGCTTAAATTTATGGAAAATGTAGAAACAACTGAAATGCACAAACATCTAATATTGTGTGATGCCTTATAAACACGAGATTTTATACATGGGTACTGAAGGCAGATGCATGATTTTTTATACAAGTGAACAGTTCATAATAGGAATTCAAAACGTTTTTGTGAGTAAACAGTGTTTTTTGGGTGAAGTGCAGAAGTTTTGAGAGCAAACACAATTTCAAAAAGTTTCTCGGAGAAACAAGCGTTGCAATTGAATGCAAAGTATATTGACAACACACGTTTCTCTTGGAAATAAGTGTTGGTAAGCGATTGTAAAGTTTCTCAGGAAAATGTTTTGAGAGTTCTTGTGGAAATGTGAAAGTTGTGCAAGAGAACGCAATCTCGCACTGAAAGTTTCGCGAGGAAATTTCTCAGGGGAAGTTTTGAGTATACGCAAAGATTGTGGGGAAATCTAAAAGCAAGGCAATATAACGCAAAGTTTCTGGGAAACAAAACTATTAAAGTGAACAATATTTTTCAAGTAAACGCAAAATGTTTATTGCAACTTATGTTTACTCTAAATACAAACATCAAAAATTTTAGCGATTGCAACTTTTATTTGGTAAACGAGAAACTTTTGAGAACAAATTTCGCAAAGTGAATGCGAAGTTTCTGAGGGAGTTCGGTTTAGCAAACAGATGCTTAGTTTATCGGGAATGTAGAAGTTTTGCAAGCGATCACAACTTTTCTTAAAGAAACGCTTAACTTTTGACACTGTGAATGTTTCGCAAGTGAAAGCCGAAGTGAAAGTGTTCTTGGAAAAACACTAAACTTTTGAGAACACATTTCGCAAAGTGAATGCGAAGTTTCTCCGAAAATCTGGTCTAGCGAACAAATGCTAAGTTTATCGGAAATACTTGGAGAAATGCAGAACTTTTGAAACTGTTAATGTTTTGCAAGTGAAAGCAAATTTTATTGTGGAGAAAGTTTAAGGGTTATTAAGAAAAGAATTGCAAAAAAAACAAAACTCATACAATGTAGTTTTATGCTAAATGCTAACGAGTGTGGTTGCGTAATTTACTGATTCATCATGTCTGTGCCATTACTAGTGAATGAGACCCAATAGTTGGTCTGGTTTGAGCGCTCTGTAAACCGTAGTTTCTTGATCATGTGACGTCACTGGTGTGTTCAGGTTCCAGGGCGCCCCCTACAGGAGCACCTGTCTGCTGCAGCCCACGTCCAGCGCTCTCAGTAACGTCACGGAGTGGGTGAGTGTCTCGACGACTTCATGAATGATACCGCACCACAAACACCCGTCTTTACGCCCCGCTTCTCCCGCACAGCCTCCGTTCGTGGTGACGCTGGACGAGGTGGAGCTGGTTCATTTCGAGCGAGTCCAGTTCCACCTGGAAGAACTTCGACGTGGTCATCGTTTATAAAGACTACAACAAGAAGGTGACGATGATCAACGCCGTGCCCGTCAACTCTCTGGACCCCATCAAAGAGTGGCTGAAGTAAGGCTCTCGTGTGTCGCCCGTGTCGCTCTGGTCTGAGTCGTGTGCAGTGTGTGTGAACGTGTTGTGTCTGTGCAGCTCCTGTGATATCAAATACACGGAGGGCGTCCAGTCTCTGAACTGGACCAAGATCATGAAGACCATTGTGGACGACCCCGAGGGCTTCTTCGAGCAGGGCGGCTGGTCCTTCCTCGATCCCGAGAGTGAGGTAACAGATCTGACCTGGGATACTAGTCTAGTTTTAACTCCTATTAATTAACCGATTTTTGCAAATTTAGAATGATTAAATTCGATTCACAATTAAATTTGATTCGATTATAACGATTCGATTCTGCATTCTTTAAGTGCATTCACAGGATTATTTAAATGTTTCCCCTAAATTATTTGAATTCTTAGTCAGGGGCAAATTACAGTAGCATTTATGGTTAGAGAACCATAGGTTAAAAAAACAAAAACAAAACTTTTGTCCATTGTTAAATGGTAGTTTAAAACCCATTTTAAAATCAGACATTGCATTACCATGTAAACGGTACATCAGTATCATGTTACAAAATTTTCATTCATGAATTATAAATATATGTTTGGAATCGTGCACTATAAAGTCAATGTTCAAAAATGTGAGTGACAGTTCAGGAGTTAATGATGCGACATGGCATGACATACGTAAAAATGTATGTAAGCCAAGATAAATAAAAAAAAAGAGCTTTAAGGTATAAGTTAACATTTTGTCACACCAGGGGTGTAGCCATCATTTCAGAAGTGACAGAACTGTCAAATACAATAATTTTATGCATGTAGCCCTGTTTTTCTACAGTCAATGATGTAGCCTATATATTATCATTATTATTTATGTATTTTTTTTTTTTACAAGGAATTATCTTCTTTTTTTATTACTTTTAATTCGCTGTAAGAAATCGAATACACTGCTGGACAATAATCAATCATTTGTAATCGATATATTTTTTCTAATTATATACTAGGCTACATTTAATTAGCAATTATTTTAATTTTCTGCACAGAATAAGGTAGAAATACACTTTTATGTACTGTAATAACTGATATGTCAATTGGCACTGCATCATTCATTAATTTTTTTTTTTTTTTTTTCCAGCAGTTTATTCTGCTTTTATTCAGTTTAGCTGCAGCAGATATAGCCTATGAGAGCGAGATCGCTTCTCTTTCAGTGTGAAAGCGTCTTCATCTCATTTTCACAAAATAAAATGCTATAGTAGGATAGCTATTTAACTTTTCCTCTCCATCAGCGAATGATTCTGAGAGAAAACGCGCCAGATGTCTGTTTGCTAATGAAACAAACGCTACTTTCATGCATCTGATTATCAGATAAATCCTGCGCTCTTATTTCAAGGTCGTTGTTAATGCTGTGGTTAATTTTAAAAGTTTCCTTCGTATATTCGGTTCATCCGCATTGTTTAAACACATTTATCGTTCAATGGATCTGTGCGTATGATTTAGACACTTACATTCCTGCTCCGTCCATGCAATAAATACAGCTGTCGACGGCTCCGGTAACTCCGTTGGTAAAATGCAGAGAGCCATTGACAAACTACAGAAAAGTAAAACTACTTCACGTTAGCATTACTGGCCACGAGTCCTATAGATCACACGTCAGCTGCGTCAGAGACGAACGGAGCGCGAGCGCAATCCTGTGACAGTCTCAGGCGGTAAACTGTGTAGTAATTTAATGTGTATACATTTTGAAAGCATTGAATCGCTATAGAGATCGTGATTCATTCGATTCTTAGCATTTTGAATCGATTACTGTCCGAGATCGGCGATTCACGATTCAAAAATCATGTTTCAAGATCGATGCATATGAATCGACAGGGTTTGTGATCGATGCATCGAGAAAACGAGTGAATCGTTACACCCCTTTTATATATATATTTTAAATTTTATGTGCTTAATTTAGTATTTATTTCTTTGTATATCAACTTTAAATGAGTGTTGAAACTAGGCAATATTTGTATGTTTATATCGGGGTACTATATTTATATTTTTTGATTTTAATTTTAAAGTAGTTTTTTTATTTTATAATATTTTAATGTCTGTTTTTTTTATGAAAATGCTAAATGTTACTTTGGCAACTAGCTTAAACTTAAAAAGAAAAAATAAGTGTTAATGTTGACTTTGTTTCAATTTAAATTGAAAAAATTAAAAAATTAAGAACTTTATTTTGAAATGTATTTAGCTGTTTGAAAACAATAAAAATCCTTAATAATAAATAACAATTATGATTATCATTTAAACATTTTATTATTATTTAATATTTAGATGCATAAAAATGTATTAAAGTAACTTATTTTATTTCAAGTTACATTTTAGTTTTTTTGCGTTTCTTTCTGGAGAGCGAGCAGATTGCATGGGTTTAATCTAGTCCTCATATCTGGACCCGATCAGGATTATTGGGATGTTAAGCTGGTGTTTGTGTGTCTCAGGGAAGCGGCGGAGAGGAAGACTCTGAGTCAGAGATGGAGGACGAGACGTTTAACCCCTCGGCTGATGAGGAGGAGGAGGAAGAGGAGGACAGTGATGAAGATTACTCCTCAGAGACAGAGGACTCGGGTAAGCAGCGTCTGTGATTGAGATTTTAGTTTCTCTGAGAAGATGTGCAGGTGTTGATGTCTGATCTCTGATCACAGATTACAGCGCGTCTCTGGGCAGCGAGGAGGAGAGCGGCAAAGACTGGGACGAACTGGAGGAGGAGGCCAGGAAAGGTGAGACATGGCTTTTAACTGCATTACAACAATAACTTCAGCAGTGCAATGATTGCTCTTTTATTTCCTGGTCAGCTGATCGTGAGAGTCAGTATGAGGATACGGAGGAGACCTCAAACAGGAAGAGGAAAGGCCGTTCGTCGGCTCCGCCCCCCAGCAGCAAGAAGAAGAGAAGACATTAGAGAACACACACACACACACACACACACACACACACACACACACACACACTGCCAAATCAGTCTCCCACAGTCCTCTCTGACAGCCCCACAGACACACACACACACACACACAGTGTGTAGTGTGTAGAATAGTGTTTTTCATCTCAGCGGATGGACGGAGTCCTCACTCGTCTGCGTTTGCTTTGGATTCCCTGTGTTTGGTTGAATGGCCTCTCTCAGGTGTGTGTGTGTGTGTGTGTGTGTTTTATGAGCGTTACGTGACACTCATTACTCCACTCTTCCGGCTCGTCTTGTCTCTCACGCTGCTCCTGTTCGTTTATGAATAGACACACACATTTGACTGCGACGCGTTTTACGTTAGTACTTAATGATTCACTTTGTGTTTTTCTAATACGAGGGGATATGGACACACACACACACACACACACATTGTAAACATAAACACACTTTGTTCCATTTAGTTATTTTTTGCTCATTCTGGATTGGTAGTCTTGTATTGTTCAGTCAAAAATGCTTTTGTTTTCTTTTTCCTTTTTTTGTTTTTTAAATAAAAGTAAAGTGAAATGTAAAACTTGTTTGCTTCTTATTTTAGCTCTGTTTTCAGCAGCGTGTGACGTGAACGATGGTCTTTGTGTTTGACTGGATGTGGAGATTAACACCTGCTCTTCTGTAACGAGGAGACACACTTATTTTTGGTCCACTATAATTCATGTTCAAATCCTGTTTGGTTTCTTCTATTCTCCACGGCTTCCAAACCTGAGCGATTGGTTTTAGTTTAGCATTTTGAATTGGATGTTACTTTTAGATTTTTCTGTTTTCATTTTATTTGAGTTTGTTTTATTTTTACGAATACATTTTTTTTTTGTCAGTGTACTTTTTAGTATTTGAATTGTAAATGAGAAATGGAAACTATCTGAAATGAAAAAGTAAACATTAACTGAAATAAATAGACTTTTCCAAGTAATATTTTTTTGTAATGGTTGTATTTACATTTTTATATATTTCGGAGCACATAAAATGACATTGTTTTAGGTGGTCCAAATGTTTATTTTAAATTATAAACGTATTTGTACTTGTAGACTAAGACAGGGTTTTATACATGTACATTTACTTTCACAAAGGAATTTTTTTTTTAAAGACATAAAACATTTACTGTAGCCATTGACTTCCATAAAATGTAAAAAAACAAAAAATACAGTTTAGAGACCAATATTCTTTAACATATCCTCTTTGGTGTTCAACAGCTGAAAGAAGCTCATGTATGTTTGGAACAGCATGAGGGTGAGTAAAAGATGACAATGTTTATCTGGTTGAACTGTCCCTTGAAGGTCTGTTCACTTTGGTGCATTGGTTTGAACCTGACATGGAAACTTCTTGAGGAATGTCTGTTGATTTCTGTGCTGATATACTGTATGTTTGTGTATGTGACTGTTTCAGATGCAGCTCTCAACATTCAAATCCACATTCAAACCAGCTCTGTCTGCATGACTGCGTATAGTATACCCACAGCAGTGGCAGCTGAGGTCGATCACCTCCGTCAGTTACGCTTAAACAAGTTAAATTATGAGTTAAGAAACTAACTGTCCAAGCACAGTGTAACTTACATGTGGAGGATCTGATGAGCACATCTTTACATTTAAAAACCAAACAAAAAACAATGTCTTGAATTGTTGGGTTTTTGAACTACTATAAATGTATCCCTTTTTTAACATTGCATGAACACTTAAACTGGTCCAATTTGAGAAGTGAAAGAAAGATTAAATGCTTTTTAACTGCTAGCTGGTCAGACTAATTCTTTAGACCGTCTGACCACATGATGGCACAATTGGATGTTTTTTTTTTTGTGCTGTTGCGCTGCTTTTATAAGCACCTTATTTTCCATATTCTTGAGGTTTCAGCAAAGCATCTCTGTGCACTAAACCTCTGCATTTCATTCCCAAGTGGTTATAACTTAAATAATGTCTCCAGCGAGCTGAGGACCAACTCCATCATCATTTCTCTGAAAAAGCACTTTGCAAATGACCAGGATGAGTGATCATTAAAGACAGACACTGGTGTGCCATGGGATTCACTACATTTACATTGATGGTTTATTCAAAGCAACTTACAAATTAGCAAAACACAAACATTTACTTAATATCATTATTTCTTTTTTCATTCACTTTTTGGGGGGTTTGTTAAAATAACCTGTACTTTTACACCAGAACAATACCAAAAAAGTGAAGTTGGTGTAGGTTGGTTTACATATTTTTTTTGGTGTGAACATATATTTAAATGCATGGTTATTAACTGACTTTGTTAAATCTTTATTTACTTTTGGGGGGTTTATATATTCAGATATATTGTAATTTTACACATTTATATATATATATATATATATATATATATATATATATATATATTGTCACGGGAGGAGCACAAGACAGACACAGTGGGCGTGGCGTCAGGCCTCGGAGAGGCTTTTATTAACAGAAATCATAAAACAAAGGGAATAAAAGTGGCCAAAGGGGGAAAGTGTCCAAAATAACAGGGGATCTGGTGTCCTCGTTGTGCTGCGGGATTTGTGTAGGTCGGGCAGTGTTCATCAAGGAAGGGTCCAGGCAAGGGGCGGAGTCCGGCGGCCGCACGCGCTCCCCTCCTAGGTCCGGGGCGCGAGGGGCGGCGGCTTCTCCTAGCGGCCGCGTCTCTCTCATTGGCCGCGGCGCTGGTAGGGGATGGACGGCCCGGCATCCTGGCCCGTCGGCCGTGTATACGGGTGCGGTTCTCCTCCGGATCGCGGGTCCGGCAGCTCACGTCTTGGTGGCGCGGGAGTCCCTCAACGCACCCTTCCTGGACCCACGAGGACACCAGTGTGCATGCACGGGGAAGAGACCGGTCTCATGAGGAGAGGCGCGTTGGGCTTTTAAACAGCGGCGGTAATGAGGCTCCACTTCCTTCAGGTGTGCCCCATCACACGCCGCCAGCCCTGACTCGTCCAGCGCCCCTCCTCTCACACACCCACTCCAGTCGGGAGCCTGGTGAAGGGCGGCGATTTAGGACGGGGTGCCGGTGATAATCAGGGAGGAGGCAGCTGACTCGTCACAATATATATATATATATATATATATATATATATATAAAAAATCTAGATTTTTTTTTTTGTCTTAACAGATTTCAGCTGAAGGTGGCGTTTGTTCATCCAGGTCGAGATATCAGCCTGTTCTTCTGACATGTGAGCTGACAGGAGGTTGTGAGGATGAGAAGATCGATAGAGCTGCATCTTGTTTGTCTCTCACACAGTAAGGTTGTGTAAAACCAGAAGAGAAGCAGGCTGTGCACCGAACCCTGAGGCACACCGCCTGGAAGAAGTCATTATTTGGAACACATTACATGGAAGTCCATGGAGTTTTTTACCTTCTGATCTTTTTGGTAGGTAATATGCATTGACCTATAATCAATCTAATTTAACTGGAGTCAGAAGGGTTGGTTGGTAGTAATAGCAGTATGTTTGTTGGTTAATATGAAATAGCTGACACAATTCTGACATCTCAGAATTTTAATATCTTTTGCAAAGTATGTAAATGGCATTTACCCATTACTTGTTTTTGTTTTTTTTAAGTTAACTACTCAAGGAAGCATTTTGTAATAAAGTTTGTAATAAAGTTTTTAATCAATGATGACGTCATCGAGACGGCTGTCTACCACTACCACTAAATCTTTAAAGATTCAGTTAATTTCAACACAGTTTAAAATGGCAACAATATAGCTGTATATTATGCACAATGTAGACATTTAACTAATTACGTTTCTTGTATGTTCAGCTCTGATGCACATGACGTTTTCACAGACTCGTATGTTTTACTTTATGCCAAAACCTATGAAATGGGCAGCTACGCAGACACACTGCCGGCAGAATTACATTGACCTGGCCACCATTGATGACCAGACGGATCGGGGTGAGATGATGAGTCATACAGCAGGTTTATAATGGAGACGTGTGGACCGGACTGGAAGTAAATTTCCTTCTTTGTGCTACACTGGTGAGTATTGTACACATCTCACTGCTTTATTGACCTAAAAGTGCAAAACTCGTATTAAACCGCTGTCTTGTTGATATATAGAAGTATCATTTATATCATCAAAGATTGAATTTGATTTCTCTGAAATACAATAAAATGGAGGTAAATCAAGTCAAAATGTGAATGACCCTATGGTGAAGACTGAGATTCAGAAGGGACTGACAGAATATGCAAAACTGTCATGGAAAGTCCAACCAGATGGAAATGTCTTTCAGAAGAGCCGGAAGAGTGATGATACTCAACCATCTTGAAAAATGGGCAAAAGAAAGTATTTTATTGTTTCACTATGTAATATTAGCATAGTAAGAACTGAATCTTTGATTTGACACAATTTTGTTTTACAAAACATTGAAGAGTTCATCAGTTTCCACTATAATCCTATTTTAAGATAAATCTTTTATTAGTAATTCATAATCATGCTACAGAGCTAACAGCCAATCAGAATGCATTCTTGTTTTAATACAGCTCGTGATGCTGAATTTGCAATTGCATCATTCTTGTCCAGTGGTGTATTGTAACGAAGAAATAATACGTTGTTATAGTACGCAAGTATTTTTGTAAGAATCTGTACTTTACTTGAGTTTTTATATTTCAGTCAACTTTTACATTTACTCCACTACATTTTCTAATTAAAAAATTGTTTACTTTTACTCCGATACATTGGCCCAAAGCATTTTTCGTTAATTACTACAATATAGTCAGAAGTCAGAAGAACACAGACTGCAGAGAAGCAGGTTTGGCGTTTTCAAGTTAGACTCATGCTCTTTTGCAAACAAGTGCGCTATGGAGCTTATAATATGACAGTAATATTTGAATCGTGTAAATATGAATTATTGACAATTGTCATTTAGCAACATTGAAAGTTATGTTTCACATAGCTTGAATTTGAATATATATATATATATATATATATATATATATATATATATATATATATATATATATATATATATATTGTTTTTTTACTTGAATATTTAACATTTAAAATGTAACGTTTTTTTTTTTTTTAATAGACTTGTATTTTTTGAAACAGCTGATTTTTTTTGTTCTGAAATGTTAGACTGCAAGTATCCAGTTTCTAAAAATACAGCTTCATTTTTTCAAAGAAGAAGAATGCGGAACATCAAATTCAATACACAAAAATCCTGTTCACACAGAATGTAGGTCCGATGTTATCCAGAGGGAAAGAGTAGATGAGTAGATGAGTAGATGATCTCCGTAAGAGGCGGTTTCTCTGTCTGCAGTACTTCCAGTTATGGGAGCGGCTATTTTGTGTGTCTGGGCAGTACGCTGTACTCTCACTCCGGAGCCAAGCCGAGTTCAAGTTTCTTGTTCTGAGCCAAGTCCAGTCCAAGAATCGGTTCAGGAGCCAAGCCCAGTTCAAGTCTCTGATTCTAAGTTAGTCCACTCAAAGAGTCTAGTCCAAATTTCTGGTCCTGAGCCAAGTTCAGTCCAAGTTCTGATCCAGGTTCGGCCGCTGAATCCAATCCAGACCCAGATCCTCTCTGGTCACTGATCTAAGCCACCATCGTAACAGCTGAGGTGCCTCGCCTGGGATTGTTTTTTCTAATGTCCTGCAGAGAGTCTGTGAAACAAATCTGAAAGACTTTCCTATCTTTCAGACTTAGTCACAAAATATAATTTATTAATTCGTGTTCATGGACAAAAATTTCCCTCTTTTTTTTATGTCACTCAGCATGACTTTCATATTTAAAGTGTGACTTTCATATCTACACACAGACTGACATATTTCAAATGTTTATTTCTTTTAATTTTGATGATTATTGCTGACAACTAAGGAAAATACCAAATTCAGTATCTCAGAAAATTAGAATATTGTGAAAAGGTAAACAACCGCGCCTCACTGAATTCGACTGAAGCCCACAGCCACGAACGAGCCTTTTGAGCGACTTCCAAATCTGACGACTGCCACGCAAACTTTTTCCTCCAGTGAATTTTATTTTATATAGTGAATGTGCAGTAATAGCGGTTCTTTAAGTATTATTCATGTAAATAAATTGTGTTTTATATAGGTATTGTGTATTGATTTTTTTATTTATCATCGTGTATTTTATATATTGTGTTTGAAAGCGGTTAACGATAATGTCAGCAACATGGTGCAGTGCTTTGTACCTGACTGCAATCACCGCTCAGTAGTCAACACGTCATTGCCATTACACAAATGTTCAGTAAATGCACAAAAAGGTATGCCTAGGCTAAATGTTGTTTTGACAGTGGCATCTTAAAATGCTTGATATGACTCATACCATATGAAGGCTACAGTAGCCTAGCTAAAGTCGACGATAATGCTAACTAATGCTACCAACCTCCCTCATTGGTAGCATTACCTCTCTTGTCCCTCATGCTGGCCCTTAAAAAACCCACAAGCTGACTCTCGGACACGCTACACACAACTAACATTACATGACCCTATCTAAAGTGGTTTTCACTTCTTTGAACACTTTTGTTTTCCTCCTTGAAAAAAACCATCATGGCAGCCAAGGAGCGCATGATTGCACTGATAAGTCTACCGTGCAAAAACGCAACACAGGTTTATTTTTTATTTTTAGTTTTTTATTAATTATCTTCAGTCTTCACAGACCTTCACGGGGTTTAACCAGACGGTTACATGAGCTCCACCAATCAGATGCATCACTGTGGGATTGTTCAGGATTGTGGGTAATGAAGTACTTATCCAAGACATCGCGAATTAAAGATCTTTTGGCGTTTATGTGAGCATATACTATTGCTTAGTACAGCCGTAGCTGGTTTTAAGTCTACCATGTATGGTTACGTTTTTACGTATTTTTACTTCCGGCACCGGCTGTGGGCGGGACTGTGATGCTCTATTCAGATTCAAACTGAAGTGTGCGACTTGAATACGCCCACACAGAAGAAAAAGCAGCGAGAGTGTTCTTTGGACCTTATCCTTGAAAAACAAAATGACAACTAAAAAGTTATAGGCTATATACGTGATTGTCCCATATTTTTCCTTTAAGTTGGCAACCCTAGATACAGCATTCATTCTTCAGCTCAATCTCATCTTATTTAGTTTAAATAGTGCATTTAGGAAAGCCATTTCTTTATTGTACTGTCCTTTAATGTGTTAAGGATGATTTTAATGACAGCACTGCTTACTGCATTTGTTAACTGCGTCTTACAAGGTGTTCTTAAAAGTAAAGACAATTTCCCTGTTTACAATCCTGAAACAAATCCTTGCTGACTCAGAAAAACAGTCTCTTGTCCAAGTCTAATGGAAAATGTTCACTAAAATCAACATCACAAATACACAAACGGTTTCAAATTGACATTGTAAATGAAAGATGAAGAAGGTGATTCGATTTGAGTTTTCCTCATCATCTCTTTCTTCGAGCAGACTGAGCTGTAAATAAAAGGATTAATTATATAGACATACTTTTCCATTTCATTTTGCAAACTGTACATATTCATTTAAATATTTTACTTTAAAATTAACATTCCTTTTCAGTTTTCCAGTGTTTGTATGAACACACTCACCTGGTGCAGCTTCCTTCCGCTTCACTTCCATTTCGGGAGGTTGAGACCATTTCAGCGTCACGTCAGAAAACCCTCGTTCCTCCAAAACAGACTGGAGCTGAAATGAGCAGATCTCTTAAAGAGTTCTATCAATGTGATGTGATTTGATTTCAGATTTCTTTGTTTCTCACCTGTGACAGGAGCTGGGCTCTCATTTCAGGTTCAGACAGAGTCGAACTGGACTTCAATTTTATCTTCACCAACGTTTTCTTCAATAAAGGGCCTAAAAGAGCACACTAGAGTGACACAGCAAATGCTAAATGCAAATAACAAAATGCAACTGATAAAATAATGCATTTTTAGAATACAAAATACATTATCTTATCATTGCATCCTTTGTTTTTGACATTAATTCAAATAACCTTTGACCTTTGTCTACAATAATCTACAGAATTTAGTGCAAATGCATCTGTCATTTAAGATTGATTAATGGGTGCAAGATGAAGAGATTGTGTAGTGATCCTCAAAAATCATGAACAAAAGTAAACAAAGTAAAACAAAATATGACCCAGAGGATATTAAATACAGATTCACTTCCAGTAAGAATGGATATGGTTTAGTGTTGAACACAAATCCTTTCTATGTAGTGAAGAGCATGAAACCTTAGAAATGTCGCAATTTATAAACAACAAATCAGTTACATCCCTGCATCATGGAATACAACTGATTTGCAAATGATTGGATTATGGTGAGTTTAAAAATATAATTATATTAAATATAATTTTTTCATCAAATGATAAGGATTTTTCTGAAATCTTTGTGTATCAGCTTTAATGAACTTATCAAAATAACAAAAGCAGTCAAATGTCAAAGTTTTGGTTTTTGTGAAAAAAAAAAAAAAATTAAGATTTATTATTTAAACTTAGTCTGAAAACCATTTGCCTTTTATAAACAGAAAAAATAAGTGAATAAATATGTTTTTCTTTAACTTTGTTAATGAACAGATATAGCAGAAAAAATCTGGCTCATGTTTGCATTTTCGTTACTGGCAAAAATTGAAATCAAGATTAGGTATAAAATAGTCACATGCGTGAAAATGGGTTGAGAATTGAACAAATGGTTGTAATGTGGCTCAGATTCAGACATGAGTCATGTGTTTGTGCTGTTTTTCTGCTGATTAAGACAAAATACAAGACTTCTTCACCTTGCAAATGGTTCTCAAAAGAAAAAATGTTACAAAAAGCATCATATCTTGTGTGAAGTTTAAGCAAAACAGACACTAGTTTTGAAATCAACAGCCCAAAATGAGTAATTTCATTCATTTATAGCTTGATTTTCCAAGTTTGATCACACCTTCCCCATAGACCTCCACCTCACACAGAGTAAGAATTCTTGAATCTCCAGGAATGATCAGATTCACGTATCGACCCTCCATATCGTTACAAATGTAGGTGGAGGAAACACCAGCTGGAATGCTAGAAATCACAGTGCATCTAAAGAGAATCAAAGAAAACATTATTTAGACTTCTAGTTTTTTTATGTGTGTTTTCAGGGATTTCTATGGATATTAAGCCACCGAAAGAAGATCTCACATGGGATTGTTTTTGCCGTTGTTCTCCAGAGAGTTTCCGATGCGAATCTCCGCTCCGTTTATTCGTTCAGGACAGCAGTCTAGTCTGTTTGTGATTACGACGCTACTTACTCTGTACACAGAACTCAGATCCACCCTCCACCAGGGGTTAGTCTGAACTTTGGTTGAGGAACATGCTGACCATGATTTTGTTAATCCTGGATTGAAATCAATGGCATGTTCAGCAGACCAGAGGCCATAAGTTGATGACTGTGTGACGTTTCTTCCAGCTGCCAAATTATCTGGAAGATGACACGGCAAGAAATAGTTTTAGTCAGAAAATGTAATATTGTAATTACATATTTATACACACACACACATACACACGCAATTGCTTAATAAATGAAAAGAAAATAAAATACTAAAAGATTAAAAAAGGTAGTTAGATTTTTTTTAAAAGAATAGAATTAGAATAGCGAGTGTTAACGTTAGAGGGTCAAATAAAGATGGAAGAGATGTGTTTTAAGCCGATTCTTGAAGATGGCTAACGGACTCAGCTGCCCGGATTGAGTTGGGAAGGTCATTCCACGAGGATGGGAACATTTAATTAAAAAATCCGTAAAAGTAACTTTGTGCTTCTTTGGGATGACACAATCAAGCGACGTTCACTTGCAGAACGCAAGCTTCTAGAGGCACATAAGTCTGAAGTTATAATTTTAGGTAAATGGGTGCAGAGCCAGTGGTAGTTTTGAAGGCAAACATCAATGCCTTGAATTATTATGCGATCAGCTATTGAAAGCCAGTGCAAATTGATAAACATAGGTGTAATGTGTATTCTTTTTGGCTCATTAAAAATTAAGCTTGCTACCGCATTCTGGATTAATTGTAAAGGTTTGAAAGAATTGGCTGGAAGACCTGCCAAGAGAGCATTGCAATAGTCCAGCCTGGACAGAACAAGAGCTTGAACAAGGAGTTGTGCAGCATGTTCTAAAAAGAAAGGGCTTGATCTTCTTGATGTTGAATAAAGCAAATTTGCAGGATCAGACCGTTTTAGTAATGTGGTCTGAGAAAGTCAGTTGATCATCAATCATAACTCCAAGGCTTCTAGCTGTTTTTGAAGGAGTTATGGTTGATGTGCGTAACTTGATAGTGAAATTGTGGTAAAACAATGAGTTTGCTGGAACCACAAGCAGTTCTGTCTTGGAAAGGTTGAGTTGAAGGTGATGGTCCATCATCCAGCAAGAAATGTCTGTAAGTCAAGCTGAGATGCGAGCAGATACTGTCCGATCATCAGGATGGAATGAGTTGAGTGTCATCAGTATAGCAGTGGTATAAAAGGCCATGTTTCTGAATGACAGAACCTAATGATGTCATGTAGACAGAGAAGAGAAGTGGTCCTAGAACTGAGCCCTGAGGCACCCCAGTAGTTAGATGTTGTGACTGTGATACTTTGAAGGACTTATCTGATAGGTAAAACTAAAACCACTGAAGTGTGGTTCCTGAGATGCCCTTTGCCAGTAGGGTTGATAGAGGAGGATCTGGTGATTAACCATGTCAAAAACAGCGGACAGCTCAAGCAGGATAAGTACTGAAGATTTGGATTCTGCTCTTGCCAGTCTTAGAGCTTCAACAAATGAGAGCAAGGCAGTCTCAGTTCAATGTCCACTTCTGAAGCCAGATTGGTTGCTGTCAAGGAGGTTGTTGTGTGTGAGAAATGTAGAGACTTGTTTGAACACAGCTCATTCAAGTGTTTTTGCAATGAAAGGAAGAAGGGAAACTGGTCTGTAGTTCTCTAAAAAAGATGGGTTGAAGGTGGGTTTCTTAAGTAGTGAAATTATACGAGCCTGTCTAAATGATGACGGAAAAACACCAGTGTGAAGGGAAGTGTTGATTATGTGAGTGAGTGCAGGTACAACTGGAGGAGAAATGGCTTGATGGAGATGAGATGGAATAGGATGTATGTTTGCTGGTGAGACGTGTTTGAAAGATTGTGGTGTGGAAAATTGTGCAATGATGTTTTCAATTTTATTAATGTAAAACGTAGTAAAGTCGTCAGTTATTAGAGTTGATGCAGTAGGGGGAGGAGAAGGACAAAGGAGCAAAATAAATGTTTTAAAAAGCATCCAAGAGTTAGATGAATTGTTAATTTTGTTATGGTAGTATGTCCTTTTAGCAATGGAGACATTAGCAGAGAAGGAAGATAGCAGTGACTGATACACATTAAGGTCAGTAGTATTTTTGGATTTGGGCCAGCTTAGAATGACATTCGCTTTCAACACTATGTGGGTATATTTCTGAAGACTATGGACATTGAATAGAACTACACATTAAAAACCACTTTTATGAAATGAGAATAGCTAAAAGTCAAAATTGCAAGATTGTTAAGTAGCTCTGAACTACCTTGAAAAATCACATAGACTCCCACTTCACAGAGAGTAAGAATCTTTGAATCTCCAGGAATATTCACAGTAACATAACGTCCTTCCATCCCATCACACAAGTAGCTGTAGGTAGCTCCTGCTGGAATAGTAGAAACTACAGCACATCTGGAGAAAGATGACAGAGTGATTCATTTTCTTTTGCTCATTATTCCAAAATGTATTTTATATACAATATTATTGTTTCTTTATTTGACAACACTCTTTCCATATGGCACACATACGTCTGCAAGATGTCTGTTAAATAATCAATTCATCTGGAAAGCATCTGGAGTGAATAAACATCTGATAGATGTCTTTAAGATTTATTCAGTTTTACATACATTCTAAATCATAAAGACTTCTTCTAAACATCTATTTGACATATGATAGGAAATGTCCTATAGACATATTGCAGATGAGCAAGTTTTGAGTCTGAGTGTAGTGAAATACATAAACAAATGAGTCATGTAATTGAATTGCTCAAAAAGACAAGTGTTTGATTCTGTCAGACTAATCATTTACTGAATCGACATCTGACTCACTTAACTGCAGGTTTACATTATTTTAAGTGATGTACTGACCAACTGGACAGATTTTCTGTTGGCTATATGAAAATATATCACAGAGACTCACACTGGATTGCTGAAAAAATCTGAAGAGTTGTTTCCAATCCGAATCTCTGACCCATTTATCCTGGTGTTGCAGCAGTCAAATCTGTTAGTGATGGTCACTCTATTCACGCTGTATGTCTTCAGCAGATCCAGCATCCACCATGGGTCAGATTGTGTCAAAGTATGAGTACAGGTATAGTTTTTCCCATTGTTATGGTGTAAGGGTGTGTGGGTTTTTGTTTATTCTTGTGATTTCTTCTAGGTGATGGCGTAATGAACAACACCTGTTATAGATTGGGACGTATGAATAAAAGTGCCTCTGAGACGTGGGTCGAGGCACGTGGGAAGTGACATCATCCCATGCTGCCGCTTGATCGCGCGTTGTTTGTGGATCTGTCGTCAGAAATTAAATTGATGTGGTAGTTTTAAATGTAAACCCCTAGAATTATGTAATAAAAAATATTCTTCATTATACGTTTTTGGTTTGGTTTTCGTCATTTTTGTTGCAGTTTTGAGCTGACCGTAACAAAATGGGGGCTCGTCCGTTTCTGTTTTTTTTAAGAGGAAAATATTATTATATTAATTTGCATTCGCATTCGCATAGATGAGTTAAATCAGCTGTGCGTTTGTTTGGATTTGTGTTGTAAAGCAGTTAGTAATTGGAAACACCTGTTTTGCGTTATCAGCAGTTAAGCTGTTTGCACGCGAAGCTGCCGACAGATCTTTGTGTAGTTTGATGCTTTTGCCAGTTTGTGAGTTTTTTTGTTTCTTTTCCCACTGTTAAAGGAAAAGGATATGGCGATGGGTGAGTAAACACTTTAACATTTGTTTGGAAACTGATTTATGCGGTTGAAGTGTTTTGCTCAAGCGTTTTTGTGTAGTCTGGTATCAGCAGTTGATAATTGTAAGTTCCACGAGGACTTTGTGAAAAGCGCAAGGTTAGGTGTTAGTTTACTTCTCACATTTGTGACTTTTCCTGGTTAGGCTGAAGCAACGCTTGCGTTGACCCTTTATTATTTTAGTTTGTTATTTTTGTGCTGACGCTGGGCTGAGGGCACTGCCGCAGATGTTGTCTCTCTTTGGTTTGTCCGAGAGAGGTCGGCGCTGACGGTATTAGAGTGCTTAAAGTCACTTAGCTCTTGGCTGAAGTACGAAGTCTAGGGTTGAGGTAGTATTGTTAGGTAGGTGGGAAACGTCACTAAATGTGAGAAGTTTGAGTTTGTAAATATAGTTTTTTTTTTTTTGTCTCACAATGAGTTTAGAATTGACGGAGTTTTTTGAACATCCTTCTGAGGAGAGCTTTAGTCAGCTTTCTAAAAAACAGCTATTAGAGGTCGCAGACAAGTTTAAAATTCCCCTTACAACTAAAGACAAAAGTCTAAAGGAAGGACTGGGGCTGATCATTAAGGCTGCTCTGGTAAAATTAGGCATTTTGACATGTGAATTAGGAAGCCCTTTACCTCTTATAGGTGATCAGGAACAGACTAAAAAGAAATTTCCTGAAGGGACCGTTACATCACTTACATTTGAACAACAGAAACAGTTGTTGCTCTTGGAGATGGAAAAAAATAAAATGAGTCAGGAAGTTGAATTGCGTAGGTTGGATGTGGAGGCTCAGAGGTTTGCTCTGATTAGAGAGGGTAGATTGGGAAACTACGATTCAACTCCAAAAGCTTTTGATGTGGCTCGTGCTCTTAAATTGATGCCAAAATTCGATGATAATGATTTGGATACTTACTTTAATTTATTTGAGCGGTTGGCAGGTCTTATGGGGTGGGAGGATTCTGAGCAGACGCTTCTGTTACAATGTGTGTTTTATGGTAAAGCTCAAAGAGCGTATTCCACTCTTAATGTTAGGGACAGTCAGATTTATAGTAAAGTGAAAGAAACCGTGCTAAAAGCCTATGAGTTGGTTCCAGAGGCCTATAGGCAACGATTTCGAGCTTTAAGAAAAGGGGCACAACAAACATTTACTGAATTTGCAAGGGAGCTAAGGATTCAATTTGATCGTTGGCGCTCAGTCTCACAGGTAGAGGATTTTGATTCTCTTTGTGAGTTGTTGTTGTTGGAACAGTTTAGAAATACTTTGCCAGAAAATTTGTCTGTTTATTTAACAGAGCGAAACGTTCAGAGTGCAGAGGCTGCTGCTGTGTTAGCCGATGAATATGTGTTGACCCATAAAGATGTAAAAAGAGCTAATTGGCGTCGTCCAAATAGCTCTGTGGACAATGTTTCAGTGGAGGTTCCATCTTTGCCTGCTAATGTAAAAGCTGAGAAAAAGTTAAGAGCTTTTGGTGACAAGAGTGATCAGTGTGCTTATTGCTTAAATAAGGGACATTGGAAAAAGATTGTCCAGCCCTTAAGGCAAAAATGAACCGTACTAAATCTGATCTAAAACCTGCTCTTGCTGCTTCCTCGGTTACTAAGGTAGTTGAGGGGGTTGATGTAAATACTGCTCAAGGTAATTTGGTGTTGTGTAGTGATGAAAAGTTGAGTTATGCTCCTTTTATTACTGATGGTTCTGTGTCTCTGGTTGGGAGTGATGAGAAAATTCCAGTTAAAATCCTTAGGGATACTGGTGCTTCAGAGACCTTTATTTGGAGTCCGTATTACCATTTTCAGAGAGTTCCAGTACTGGGAGTGAGGTATTGATAAAAGGAATTGGTTTACAAGTGTTGTCTGTACCTTTGCACACTATGGTACTTGAATCTGAATTGATTACTGGTCAAGTTGTAGTAGGTGTGCGACCCTCTTTACCAGTGGAGGGCATTGCTGTAATCTTGGGAAATAATTTGGCTGGAGGTCGAGTATGGAGGGATGTACCACCCCCACCTATTGTAACAGATTCTCCTTCACTTGAACAGGTGGATGTTGATAAACAGTTTCCTGATGTGTTCGTAACGTGTGCTGTTACTCGGGCAATGAGTAAAATTGTTGTTGAAAATCAGGATAAGGAACCTAGACAGATTAGGGATAGAAGGAAAGTGTTTCCTAATCTTTCTCTTCTTTTCCCTACAGTCTCTCGTCAGGAGTTGGTGGTGGCACAAAGGGAGGACCCCAGTCTGAAAGAAATGTTTTCTGAAGTGCTAGCTCCGGAAGAGGTAGAGAGTGCAATGAGTGGTTGTTTTGTTGAGGATGGTCTTCTGTTAAGAAAATGGCTATCTGGTAGGGAAGTACCCATAGGTGAGCCTTATGAACAGGTTGTTGTGCAAATGTCTCTTCGAGATACTGTGTTGCGTTGGGCACATGGAGATGTTGTGGGGCATCTTGGGGTTAATAAAACGTACAATCATTTGTTGCGTTATTTTTATTGGCCACAGTTAAAGAAAGGTGTAAGGAGGTTTATTAAAACCTGTTCAACCTGTCAGCTTACGGGGAAGCCAAATCAGTGCCTTAAACCGGCACCGTTATATCCCATACCTGTAATTGATACACCGTTTCAACATCTGATTATAGACTGTGTGGGTCCATTATCTCCATCTAAGTCAGGAAGTGTATATCTTCTTACTGTAATGTGCCAGAACACTAGATATCCAGCTGCCTATCCGCTTCGTTCAATCACTACCCGTGCTATTGTTAAAGCTATGACACAGTTTATTTCTGTGTTTGGGATTCCAAGAGTTATTCAAAGTGACCAGGGATCCAATTTTACTTCGCATATGTTTAAGGAAGTGTTGCAGCAACTTGGTGTGAAGCAAAATCAGTCTAGTGCTTACCATCCACAAAGTCAAGGGCTTTGGAACGCTTCCACCAAACTTTGAAGTCGTTGCTGCGGGCTTATTGTGTGGAGTTAAAGGGTGATTGGGAGGAGGGGTTGCCCTGGTTAATGTTGGCAGCTCGTGAGGTGGTTCAGGATAGTTTGGGTTTTAGTCCCAACCAGTTAGTCTTTGGTCATAAAGTGCGTGGACCATTGGCTTTACTTCATGATGGATTAAAGGAAGTATCTGACCCACCTCAGGGTTTGCTACAATATGTAGAGGGTTTCAGGCGTCGGTTATTTTTGGCTGGTCAAATGGCTAAAGAAAATTTGCTGAATAAGCAAAAGAAGATGAAGCGGTTGTTTGATAGGAACACAGAGTCTCGTGTGTTTTGTCCAGGTGACCAGGTGTTAGCTCTGTTGCCTCTTCCTACCTCTCCATTTTGTGCAAAGTTTTTGGGTCCCTATACAGTTGTACGTCAAGTTTCAGAGCAGAATTATTTGATTTCAACTCCTGAGCGGAAGCGACATTCACAGCTGTGCCATGTAAATTTGTTAAAACCTTTTTACTCTCGTTTTAGTGAGTCCGAGAGGGCTCCAGCTGCTGTGGCCATAGCATCTTCTGTGACTGAAATGGCTGAGGATGTTAAGGTACCCGAGGATGGTATTTTACAGCCTCGGCTTAACAATTCTGAAACCTTAAAGAAACTGGATGAGTTTGTTAAACACTTGCCTTTTAAGCAGAGAGATGAATTGTCTTCTTTAATTTCAGATTTTCCTATGTTATTTTCAGATTCTCCTTCGCGTACTAATGTGATAGAACATGATATAGATGTTGGTGACGCCAAGCCAATACGCCAGCATTTTTATCGGGTTTCTTTGGAAAAACAATGCCATCTTGAGTCTGAAATAAAATACATGATTGAGAATAACATTGCTAAACCTTCCTTTTCAAGTTGGGCATCACCTTGTTTATTGGTGGGAAAGCCAGATGGTACGTACCGATTCTGTACTGACTATCGGAAGCTTAACAATATTACAAAACCAGATTCGTTCCCTTTGCCCAGGATGGAAGATTGTGTAGATGCGGTTGGCTCTGCTCTGTATGTTAGTAAATTTGATTTACTTAAAGGATATTGGCAAGTGCCTTTAACCACTCGTGCACAGGAGATTGCTTCATTTATTACTCCTTCTGGACTATATTCTTATTCAGTAATGAGTTTTGGCCTTCGAAATGCACCAGCTACTTTCCAACGCTTAATGAACCGTGTAACTTCTGGTTTGGATGGATGTGCTGTTTACTTAGATGATGTGGTTGTGTATAGTGATTCATGGGAACAACACATTGTACGTATTCGAGCACTTTTTGAGCGATTAGCTGAAGCTAAGCTCACAGTCAACTTGGCCAAGTGTGAGTTGGCCAAGGCGACTGTGACTTATTTGGGGAAAGTAGTTGGGCAGGGAAATGTACGTCCTGTGCGAGCTAAGGTACTGGCAATAGATAATTTTCCGCCACCAAATACAAAACGAGAGCTTATGCGGTTTTTGGGAATGGTGGGCTATTACAGGAGTTTTTGTTCAAATTTTTCTTCAGTGGTAGCCCCCCTGACCGATTTATTGAAGAAGAGTGTGAAATTTGAGTGGTCCTTGCAATGTAAACAAGCATTTGACAATGTCAAACTGTTGCTTAGTACGGCACCTGTTTTGGCTGCGCCTCGGATTGGATACCCATTCCAGATTCAGGTTGATGCCAGTCAAGTTGGGGCCGGAGCTGTCTTATTACAAACTGATGATCATGGAATAGAAAGACCAGTTTGTTATTTCTCCAGGAAGTTTAAGGCTCACCAGTTGCATTATTCTACTATTGAAAAGGAGGCATTGGCATTGATCTGGGCTTTGCAGTTTTTTGAAGTTTATTTGACAAGTGGCACTTTTCCGATTGTGGTGTTTTCAGACCACAATCCACTTACCTTTTTACATTCTTTGCAGAGCCCAAATCAGCGCCTTATACGCTGGTCTCTTTTTCTGCAGCCTTATCCATTAGAGATTCGACACATAAGGGGTGTCGAGAATGTGTTGGCTGATGCCTTGTCTCGGGCTCCATGTGAGAATCTGGATACCCTGATTTAAAAACTTGTATGACTGTGACTGACTTGTTTTTGTAGGTGCCGAGAGTTGCCGTGGTTCCAGTTACAAGTGAGGCCATTTTGAGAACATCTGGTGCATTGTAACCCTTATTTTTTCTGATTTAATATAGGTCCTTTACAAGGATCCTCTATCTTAAAGGGGGAGGTGTTATGGTGTAAGGGTGTGTGGGTTTTTTGTTTATTCTTGTGATTTCTTCTAGGTGATGGCGTAATGAACAACACCTGTTATAGATTGGGACGTATGAATAAAAGTGCCTCTGAGACGTGGGTCGAGGCACGTGGGAAGTGACATCATCCCATGCTGCCGCTTGATCGCGCGTTGTTTGTGGATCTGTCGTCAGAAATTAAATTGATGTGGTAGTTTTAAATGTAAACCCCTAGAATTATGTAATAAAAAATATTCTTCATTATACGTTTTTGGTTTGGTTTTCGTCATTTTTGTTGCAGTTTTGAGCTGACCGTAACACCCATCCAGAGCTTATTGGCCATTCAAGTTATTAAGTGATGTTGACTGACTGACTGTGCCCCATGCTGCTATGTTCACTAGAATATGATCAATAGAAAACATACTCTCTTACAAACCTCAGTTCCCTGAGATATGGGAAAGAGTACTGCTTCTGTTAAGACGCTATGGTGAAAATAATTTTTTTTCAGATGACTGAAGCTTTTTCAATAATGCAGTTTAATCAATCAATCAATCAATATTTATTTATATAGCACCTTCCAACAACCACAGATTGAACCAAGGTGCTTAACAACATTAGTAAAAAATAAACATAATTACAAATAGGTTTAATACATATTTACACAATAAAAACAGAGCAGTGTCACAGAGCCATTAAGTGCAAAAAGCCATTTTAAATAAATAGGTTTTAAGTTTGGCTTTAAACAGAGGCTGGTCAGTGATGGAACGTAACTCAATGGGCAACAAGTTCCAGAGTTTAGTACCGGCCACTGCAAAAGAACGATCGCCCCACTGTTTGAACCGGGACCGGGGCACCTTCAGCAGATGTTGCCCAGCAGAACGTAGAGCTCTGCTGGGTTTGTGAGGGGTCAGAATCTCACACAAATAGGAAGGTGCAAGGCCCGTGAGTGCATTAAAAACAAATATTAAGATTTTAAAATTAATTCTAAACTGGACAGGGAGCCAGTGCAGGGAGTACAGGACAGGTGTTATGTGTTCGTGTTTATGACTGTTAGTTAGCAGTCGGGCAGCAGCGTTTTGCACAAGCTGCAAACGGTGAAGTTCAGTTTGGTGAACTCCCACATAGAGCGCATTGCAGTAGTCTATGCGGGAGCTAATAAAAGCATGGATGGCTTTCTCCAGGTCAGCACGACTTAAAAACAGTTTGACCTTTGAAAGGAGGCGAAGCTGAAAAAAGCTTGCCCTAACCACCGAATCTATTTGTTCATCAAATTTTAGACTGCTGTCTAGTTTTACCCTCAGATTTTTGACAACATGGTTAAGATGGGGGCCAAAGCAAAAGGACCAGGAGCTGAGACACTGGGGCAGATTGGATGTGCCGAACACAATACATTCAGTTTTATCCTCATTCAAACAGAGGAAATTCTGGGACAGCCACAATCTGATGTCCTCTAAGCATCTGTTGATGGACTGAAGACTATTAGGACAAGCAGGGACAACCGGAAGGTAAACCTGTAGGTCGTCTGCGTACAGATGAAAAGACATTTTGTGCTTTGAAATAACTGCACCTAACGGCAACATATACAAGGAAAATAAAACAGGGCCCAAAATGGAACCTTGTGGCACACCAGAGGTCAAGGGAGCGGAGGAGGAGGAGAGGTCACCAATCCTAACAGAAAAAGTCCTCTCTGTTAAATACGACCTAAACCACTGCAGCACAGGTCCCCGAAGCCCAACCTGTTGTTCCAGACGTGTCAGGAGGACTGAGTGGTCCACGGTGTCAAATGCTGCAGTAAGGTCCAGCATTATGAGCAGCACTGGCTTTTTCTCATCAAGGGACAAGAGAATGTCATTTTGTACTTTGAGAAGAGCGGACTCAGTGCTGTGTCGTGTTCTAAAGCCAGACTGAAACTTTTCAAAAATCTGATTGTTCTCCAGAAAAGACTGTAACTGTAAGAAAACAATCTTTTCCAAAACCTTGGATAGAAAAGGTAAATGGGACACAGGTCTAAAATTTGACATAACAGTAGGATCAAGGTTGGGTTTTTTTTTAGCAGAGGCCTGACCACTGCGTGCTTGAATACAGTTGGTACAGAACCTGAACTCAGGCAACTGTTTATAAATGAGAGGAGGCATGGGCCCACTGTGTTAAAAACCTGTTTAAGCATTTTAGATGGGATAATGTCCAGAGGACAGTTTGTCGGTCTCAGCCCCTGGACCACATCAGAGAGGAGAGGGAGTGACACTGGCTCAAACACATTAAACACAGAACGGACAGGAGAAGAGCACAAGTCAAAAGTGTTAGACATGTTCTTAATACTCTGTTTAACAGAGGCTACTTTATCAACAAAATAACTGAATTGAGACTGAATTGTGTTGAATAGCGCTCTAGGACGGTAAGAGCTGGTGGAAATGACATTAGACAGATACTGACATTTAGCTGCTTTAACTGCATTTTGATATTCAGTAAGACTGTCTCTCAATATACCCAGTGAAACATGTAGCTTGTCCTTTTTCCACTTGCGCTCGGCCTGCCTGCACCTCCGTCTAAGGGCACGGGTGGTGTCATTAAGCCAAGGCTCTAGATGAGTCCTGACAGCTCTACACCTGTAAGGAGCAATGATGTTAAAAATCTCTGAGCAGGTGGAGTTGAAAGAGGAGATGAAGACTTCTGTGCAGATTGGGAAGACAACTTCGTCCTGAGAGTAAAGACTGGTGTTCATAAAGATAGCAGCAAATTCTCCAGCTGTGGTGGAAATGATGATGCGGCAGTAACCAGCTGGCATAAGGGATTTTGCTGCAGGGACAGGGCCTTTGAATTCAAACATAACAGGAAGGTGGTCTGAAATGCAAATGTCACTTATTTCTGAGATTAATACAGTGAATCCGTGAGAAATGATCAAGTCCAATGTGTGACCGTGCTGGTGTGTGGGAGCGTTCACTGATTGTGTCAGATCCAAAGAGATCAGAAGGCTCTGAAAGTCATTGGACAGCTGACTTGATGGGCAGCAAACGTGAATATTAAAATCACCACAAATTAATAAACTGTCATATTGTGTTCGTAATTCCCCAAGTAACTCAGAGAACTCCAGAATGAAATCCTTATTATATTTTGGAGGTCGGTAGACAACAGCACACAGTAATGCAAATGCAAATGGAGCCAGGAATAGCTGAAGCTCAAAGCTACTATAGTTCTTAGATGGAAGCAGACGACAGTTCAAGTGTTGTTTAAAGACAGAAGCCAGCCCACCACCACGACTGGTCACTCGCGGCGTACTCAGGAAAGAGTAGCCGGGAGGGAGGAGCTCCGAGAAAGCGCTGTTATCACCTGGTTTTAGCCAGGTCTCAGTGAGCATGAGAAAATCCAGGTCGTGAGTGGAAATCAAGTCGTTCAGGATGAAGGTCTTGTTTGTGAGCGATCGGGTGTTAATCAAAGCTGCGTGCACCGACCTACAGTTCACCGACTGCTGAGTGGCATGATTGAGCGGGCAGAGATTCCCTCGTACGCAGCCCCGCACCTGAATCCTCACCGGCCGACAACAAGGAAGCAAACACCCAGCGTCAGGGAGGGCTGGTCGGAGCCACCGATAGCTGAACTCTAAGGAACGGGGCAGGTCAAATTTTCCGCACACCGTGGATTTTCCATTCAGCGAACAGCCAGAAACATCCGTACATAATGAAGCCAGGTAAGGCCGGGTTCACACCGCAAGTTTCAGCAGAGCAGAAGCAGCGCGTTAGCAGCAGGTAGGCAGAGCAGAAGCAGCGCGCGCCTATTTTGCTTTCACACCAGCAGCGGAGGTAGCGCGCAACTGAACAGCAGATTTTGGTCAGAGTGCTCTATAATGGGTACGTTCGCATTGCTTTATTTCCCATTTAAAATACATTTAAATAAAAAGACTAGGCAAGAATCTTTTTTAATTAATAATTTAATTGTTACTTTTGTTGGATCTTTGTTTTGCTGTCTTTGTTTTCCGTGCAGTACGTGTTGTTGATAGAAGAAAGGCCATCGCGCTATATTTGTTATTAAGGAGACTAAAAAGACCCAGACTTTGGGTTCATCCCATTAACCAACGTAGGAGAGAACATGGTGCATATTACCATCTTGTCACTGGGTTTGTTTGCAATCAAATTTACCAAAAAACACCCTGAAAACCAATTTAATAAACGGTTTTCAATTATGTGTATGTGTAGGCCTAGTTAAAAGAATAGGACAACTACTAATAATAAATAAATCTCCAAGGCTAAGCTAGCAATATAAATTATTTAAAGTTGTTTTTGTATTTCGGCAAAAAAAGTATATTTTTGGATAGAACTGTAAGTACTTTAACAGATTTTGTAAAAAAAAAAAATATAGATTAAAAATAAAATTATAATAAAAAATAGAAAAATATGTGGTTTTAAATATCATACATTTTTTATGTAATTTGCTAAGAACACAGTAGATATCATTAATGCAAATTTTGGGCAAATTTTCGTTTAAGTACATGTGTATTTTGGCCATGATCATGATCATTTTGGCCATGGTCACTTTATCTTCTATACATATTTTTTTATATTAATTTCTTTTTGTAACATACTCTAGTTCTTGTTAAAACACCCTAGATGTGCTTTTTTTGTGCAGTTAGAGCACTTTTTGTGTGAAATCATATTTATTTTGTCCATCAAATGTGTACTTTCACTTTAACTGAGCGTCAGCAGCGCTGCAAAAATAGACCCAGCGCCGAAACGATCGCGGCACTGCTGCTTCTGCTCTGCTTCTGCTACGCTCTGCCGCGCAGCCTCTGCGTGCGGTGTGAACGCTCTCATCTGTTAACATAGGCACCGAAAAAAATACGCGCTGCTTCTGCTCTGCTGCAGCTTGCGGTGTGAACCTGGCCTAAGCCTTGAATCTTACGAGCACCCCTCCTCTTTTCCCGCGTCTCCGCTCCTTGTTACGAGGCAACGTGCAGAAAGGACGCCACAGATAGGCTGGCACAGCGGCTAGCAGGGGCGGCGGCGTTTTTGAATGTCCATATTTAACAAAATCAGTCAGGTTGTTCACCGTATCTCATATTTTTAGCAGGGTCAGGCGTTCATACACCAATAGCAATGACACATTATTAATGACACACAGGATAAATACAATAATTAGCAAGAAAGTCAAGAGACGTGGACGGCAGGCCATACACAGCGGCGCCATCTTTCTCATCTCATCAGTTTAACTGCTCGGCCATTGGTTTGTGCAGTAAATAAAAAATAAAAATAACCAAAGGCTCGATAGCCGAACTTGGAGATTAAACCCACCAAAGCCCGCAAACTTGAAAACCCAAACTCGTAGAGGTCAGCCCAGCCATAAGTAAACCTTCCAGTAATGTTCCTGTGAAGGCCAAGAGCGCAGGTAGGCAAGCCTAAGACTGGTTTTTGCCCTAAGGCAAGACTGAGCACATTAAGCAGAAAGGATCTGGCCTGTAAGGTTGGGATGTCCAGATTATAGAACCTGGCAAATGTGGCCGGTGAGGCCCAGCCAGCTGCCACACAGATTTCTGCAATGAACACACAACTAGACCAAACCCAAGATTAGGCCATGTCTCAAGTCGAATGGACTCTTACTCCCATTGGGGCAGTTTATGCCGAAAATAGGAGTAAACTAGAGCAATAGCGTCAACTACTCATTTGGAGAGTCTCTGCTTATTGACCGTAAACCCTCTGGTGCGGCCAAAAAATCATATAAAGGGTTGCTCAGGTTGCCTGATTAGGGTAGAACTTCAGAGAACAAAGGTCAATGGATTGTAGCAACTCAAAGTGAGGGTTCCTTAGAGCATGGACAGATCGCATGGGTTAAGCCTCCTAGACCCTTTCAAGAAGGCGAACAACAAGGTCGTCCCCTCTTTTGAGGCATAGAGGTCAACCTTTGCCTTGCCAAAGTTCTCAAAGATTATTTGAGTTGTTTGGGGGTGGAGCATCCACTATTCAGAAGGGATACTGCTCCTTAGTTCAACCTACATGGCACATGTGTCGCTCTCAACGAATGCAAGTTGTGCTGAGCCCATTTTAGGTGATGAGCTACCATAGAAAAGAGGCGCCTCAAGGAGAGTCTTCTGTGGCGATTTATGTAGCACACTACCGACATGGTGTCTGATCAGACTAGTCGATGTGTAGCCGTCCTTCTTCTTTCGACCAAAGGCTGAAAGCCAGTTTGCCATTGCATTTTGGAAGCATCTGTCAAAACTGCCTTCCTTCTGCAGACCATGCCCAGGGACACACCCTATTCCTTTCAAAGAGATTCTTTTCAAGGTTTCAGGACTGCCACACAGGCCTGGTTCCCCCTTGATATGAAGGCGTTTGCGATTCCAGGCGTGGGACAGAACTAGCAGTTTCAGTCAGTACTGAAAGGGTCACATATGGAGCAAGCCCAACTTTAGTACTGGAGACATGGAGACCATAAGACCTAGCGTCTTCTGAAATGTCTTGACTGGGCAAGAGACTATTTTCAAAGAGGCCACAAGATGCTTGATGGCCGATTCGAAAACTGCTCCCAGAATCGATATCCGTTGGCTGGGAGACAGAGTGCTCTTGGCAAATTTGGCCATGAGCCCCAGGTATTCAAAGTGTCTAAAGAAAAAGAATCTGTGAGATAATAGCTTGTCCTCCGACTGAGCTAAAACAAACCAGTCATTGAGGTAATTTAGACGATTGCCATCTGTCTCAGAGGAGAAAGAGCGGTACAAAGAGTGGAAAAGTGGAGGTCCTAGATATAGTCTGAATAGAAGGGCCATATATTGATATGCCACTGCCTCGAAGGTGAATCTCAAGAATCATCTATGATGTGGGGCTATTTGGATGTGACAGTACGTTTCCTGTCTTTTAGATCCAGAGAAAAGAACCAGTCCCCTGGACACACTTGCGAGAGGATTTGATTTGAACCAAGGAGGGAACCTTGCAGGAAGTGCAGGAGTCTTAGCAGGAGCTATAGCGGGACTTGACCCCCTCCTTTTACTTTCCTACAGATCAGGAGGATGCCTGAGGTAGTGGGTCCAACACTAACCTGGGCCGGGGTCCCTGACGATTCAGAAGCACCAGGCAGAGCGGGAGTTGGGCGTTGCCTGCATCCTTAATATTGGTTAAGATCAACCATAAGTGGCGCTCAAGCACCACTAAGCTGGCCATTGCCCTTTCAATTGCCAGGTCCCTGGTCTTGGTTGTGTGTAAAGCCAGGTCTGTCACACTGCACAACTCCTTGATAGCTGGAAAGTCTGGGCCGGACTCATCCATGCTTTGGAGGAGTTTGGCCTGGTAGACCTGTTGGACCACAATAGAATGGAGCGCCAAGGCTGCTTGTCCAGAGTACCCCCTTCCAGCGAGGGCCGAAATCATTCTGCATGGTTTGGACGGGTGGGTGACCTTCGCCTTCCAGTTGATAGCTGTGGACAGGCAGAGATATGCAGCGACAGACTCAACTAGGGGGAGACATTTTATTGCACCCCTTGTCTTTGGTACTGTTGACTGTCTTGAGGGCAAAGGAAGAGGAGCCACATAGGTAAGCAGAGTAGGGAGTGCACCATGACTTGGCGAGTTCATAATGAACTTCGAGGTAGAATGGTGATGCTCCTTGATGAGGGGCCTGGTGGCGCTCCAGCAGTAACCTTTCATCCAGGCAGCTAAGAGTGGGCACCTTTGACACACTCCAGTCCAATCTCCTCCACAGTTTTAGACTGGATGCGGATCAGCTCGGCATCCATGCCTGACTTGGGCTCCCTGTGCACAGTAGGCGGCAGGGGGCGGGTACATTGATCGAGCCCGACAGCTCCTCTGCGTCTGAAGCCACTAAAAACATGCTGCCATCAAGTGCATCACACTTTCTTCCACCAAACAAGACCAGATTGCTTGCAGCTACGGAAAGATGCTGCTCTGGCTTGGAGAAGAGGATGGGAAATGCATCTCTATGTGAAGAGAGTGGCGCTCATGGGGTAGGGCCGGCATGCGTTTACTTGTCTCTGGGCACTGAGGTCCTCTGCGCCACTGTTTTTTCCTCACAGGCTCCTGGGGGGAAGAAAAGGGGAGGGTGCAAGGGGGAACCTTATGTTTACGGTGAGAATAATTTATTTATATTCTGACTGGAATTTTAACATGTAATAATATAGTATGAGTTTAGATGTTGAGTGTTTTACATTTATAACAATATGCCATTAAACAAATGGAAAAGAATACAATAAAGAAAAAAAGACCACAAATATTTGCTGGTATAACACATATAACTGACAAACGGTGTTGGATCTGGATATTTCTCTCCTGATTCAGACGAGACGATTTTTGCCACTGGAGGAAGTGTTACTATGGATAATGAATGCGTTTCTTCTCGCTTCACAAGATGTTAATTGATGGACTGGAGTGGTTTTTTCAGCTTTTTGGGAATTTCATTTTCATTTTCAGCTTTTTGGGAATTTCATTTTCATAAAAACAAAATAAAACTTACACAGTAGTAAAAGAAAAAAAAAAGTTGGAATCACCATAAGATAGTAGACACACTGAAGTTGTTTGTGAGTTTCACTTACCCAGTAAAAGTGACAGACTCCTGTAGAAAATCCTCATCTTGATAACAAGCACTTCTTGATTCATTCTGCTTTCAACTGGGGATGTTTCAATGAATGATTACTGAAAGAGAGAGAGAGAGAGAGAGAGAGAGAGAGAGAGGTGGAGAGAAAGATGGAGAGAGAGAGAGAGTAAAGGAGAGAGACAGAGAGAGAGAGAGATGGAGAGAGAGAGAGAGAGAGAGAGGTGGAGAGAAAGATGGAGAGAGACCGAGAGAGAGAGGGAGGAATGAGAGACACATTAGTTTAACTTTACATACCACTTCTGTCAGTCTCTCAGAAGATGCATCATTTAAATTATATGATAATCTCCACATTTAAGTTTAAAATGACCTGTAATGACCCCTTTGAAAGAACACAGCACTTATTACAGTATAAAAAGAGGATTCATTTATTTTTCCCAAATTAAATTTTTTCCGTTTTGTTTATTTATTTTAATTGTATTAATCAAAAAGCATGTCTAATGAATTAAAATCATATCACATACATTTTAACAACAATTTATTAAAAGTTTAACAAAAATTACATATTTAGGACTCTATGAAATTGTTTATTTTTTTCACACTGTGCCTGATGAAGACCTGAAGGTCGAAACGTTGCTTGAGTTTAATTAAATTCCTCTGGAGCAGTAGTTCTCAGTGTGCAGACTTCACTTCTTTATTTGACAATATTTTTGGCCATGACAGTGTATATATATATAACTTAAAATTTTATATCTATAATGTAATAATGTATATAACAAATTTCTAATTTAGAACATCACAGAAAACCACAAATTTAGGTTATCTTTTCATATAAATATATAGTTAAAGCACTGATTGAAACATACAAAGGACAGACTCTGAAAACTGCCGATCGCTGCTTCTATCCTGAGATGAAACATCCTGGTAAAAAATAAAATAAATCATCCTGTTTTGAATGCATCTTTATGCCTTATTGTGTTTTACAGCTGTGTAACCTGCTGTTCTGCATCTCCTCATGAACTGAGCACAAGCCAGCTGTGAAAACTACAGTGCACTCAGGCAGCAGGTTACTGAGCACCTGCAGCCTCTGCTGGTAAATGATGAAACTACAAATATGGCATTTATTTTTCTCTCTAAATAAAAATACAAAAATATCAGTGCTCTGTGACAAAATAAAAGTTGTCAACAGTTAATTTAAGTTTTTTGCCACATCAGCTTCACACATTTCAGACAATTTCATGGCAAAGATTAAATGTATAGTAGAACACAAAATACAAATACAAACATGAATTAATTAATAACAGTTATATAACAAAGTATAACACAGACATTTCTATAAAAATATTTTAAATTTACTTTTGAAATAAATTGTATATAAAAAAAAAAAAATGTATAAAAAGTCTTCTAAAACATGTCATATAGAGGTTGCCCTGTTGATAATCTTTGTCTCATGACATTAAATATTGGACAGACCAAAAGCACGTTTCACTCTCACGTGAGTCCTGCGATACTGACATTTTGGTTCTTCTTCACCAACCAATAAATGTCCATGAATTAATCTAGTATGTCCAATACCCCTTTATACACTTATAAAGCTGGTCATGGCTGGATTTAAAATAATAAATATATCTTCCTACAATAGAATTGATTTCAAATTGTGTTATTTTGACATTCTTTAAAGTTTTCAACACAAATATTTCACGATATGATTAAAATCATTACCAAATGGTTTCCAGTCTCATGATTGTCAAGTTCATGGTTTTCTCGCTGAATCGATCTACTTGAGAACTGTTGATTACTGTTGATTAAACTGTTGCGGTTTTTCATAAATTCTAAAAAATGACAAATTCCTTCTGGTTCCTTTTCACACCAGTAGTTATATTAATGAGATATGTAGGGTCTTGGACATTGTGTTGGTTCAGAAATGAGGATGTGTGATTTGCTAAATATATTTTGAAGTTAATACATAATATAATATACAGTAAACATTCTCACTTGTTCTCAGATCAAATTTGAATAATCTGTTTTGTCCTTCAGGGCACAGGTAATCAAATGCAGCATGATCACATGGTTTCTGTGATCTTGTCCTCATTTGGCCGCACCATCCATGTGAACATTTCCCTACACTTTTTTTTTTTTTGCACCTGATTGTGCAAATCATTGGACTGGATGTAAAAGTTAGCTCAAATTATTTTGCCTATGCAAATAATGTTCACTTCCTTTATTGATAGTTAAGAAGCAAGCTGAGAAAAAGACTGGTGATAACATCACAGATAAGAAACACAAGATGTATGCCTTTTCCTTTTCCTTAAATTAAATTTAGAGTCAGCAATTACACTCCAGAATGAGAAAACGGTTTTTCACAGGGAAATCCTCTCGCTGCAGAAATTCTGAAATGCATTAAAATTATGTACAGTATTGTTCAAAATAATAGCAGTACAATGTGACTAACCAGAATAATCAAGGTTTTTTGTATATTTTTTTATTGCTACGTGGCAAACAAGTTACCAGTAGGTTCAGTAGATTGTCAGAAAACAAATGAGACCCAGCATTCATGATATGCACGCTCTTAAGGCTGTGCAATTGGGCAATTAGTTGAATTAGTTGAAAGGGGTGTGTTCAAAAAAATAGCAGTGTGGCATTCAATCACTGAGGTCATCAATTTTGTGAAGAAACAGGTGTGAATCAGGTGGCCCCTATTTAAGGATGAAGCCAACACTTGTTGAACATGCATTTGAAAGCTGAGAAAAATGGGTCGTTCAAGACATTGTTCAGAAGAACAGCGTACTTTGATTAAAAAGTTGATCAGAGAGGGGAAAACCTATAAAGAGGTGCAAAAAATGATAGGCTGTTCAGCTAAAATGATCTCCAATGCCTTAAAATGGAGAGCAAAACCAGAGAGACGTGGAAGAAAACGGAAGACAACCATCAAAATGGATAGAAGAATAACCAGAATGGCAAAGGCTCAGCCAATGATCACCTCCAGGATGATCAAAGACAGTCTGGAGTTACCTGTAAGTACTGTGACAGTTAGAAGACGTCTGTGTGAAGCTAATCTATTTTCAAGAATCCCCCGCAAAGTCCCTCTGTTAAAAAAAAGGCATGTGCAGAAGAGGTTACAATTTGCCAAAGAACACATCAACTGGCCTAAAGAGAAATGGAGGAACATTTTGTGGACTGATGAGAGTAAAATTGTTCTTTTTGGGTCCAAGGGCCACAGGCAGTTTGTGAGACGACCCCCAAACTCTGAATTCAAGCCACAGTACACAGTGAAGACAGTTAAGCATGGAGGTGCAAGCATCATGATATGGGCATGTTTCTCCTACTATGGTGTTGGGCCTATTTATCGCATACCAGGGATCATGGATCAGTTTGCATATGTTAAAATACTTGAAGAGGTCATGTTGCCCTATGCTGAAGAGGACATGCCCTTGAAATGGTTGTTTCAACAAGACAATGGCCCAAAACACACTAGTAAACGGGCAAAGTCTTGGTTCCAAACCAACAAAATTAATGTTATGGAGTGGCCAGCCCAATCTCCAGACCTTAATCCAATTGAGAACTTGTGGGGTGATATCAAAAATGCTGTTTCTGAAGCAAAACCAAGAAATGTGAATGAATTGTGGAATGTTGTTAAAGAATCATGGAGTGGAATAACAGCTGAGAGGTGCCACAAGTTGGTTGACTCCATGCCACACAGATGTCAAGCAGTTTTAAAAAACTGTGGTCATACAACTAAATATTAGTTTAGTGATTCACAGGATTGCTAAATCCCAGAAAAAAAAATGTTTGTACAAAATAGTTTTGAGTTTGTACAGTCAAAGGTAGACACTGCTATTTTTTTAAACACACCCCTTTCAACTAATTGCCCAATTGCACAGCCTTAAGAGCGTGCATATCATGAATGCTGGGTCTTGTTTGTTTTCTGACAATCTACTGAACCTACTGGTAACTTGTTTGCCACGTAGCAATAAAAAATATACTAAAAACCTTGATTATTCTGGTTAGTCACATTGTACTGCTATTATTTTGAACAATACTGTATAATCAGAATTTAACACTGTACTGATGCTAACAGTTCACTCCTCTTCAACTTTCTCTAAATGATTTTTATTACGAGCTGCAAAAATTAGTTCTCTTTAACATCTGAAATTGATTGTAAATTGGAAAGACTTCCGCTCAGTTTCATTTAACTTCTGTACTCAGTCTAAGATAGCGACCTATCTCCCAGTTTTCCTCCAGCTTCAAAACGAACAGAGGGTGGGCTGAGATCTGTGACGTAGACGCTAAGCGTGTAATGTAAGATTGTAGCTTAGGTTAGGGAAATTGAAAATGACAGCAGACATGGAGACATGGGATGCTATACGCAGAGTGTTTGTTTCACATTTTGAATGGAGGTGATGTTGTGGCCCTACTCGTGACAGGTTTTTGTAAAAGTTTAATTTATAAACTGTTACAGATCATCAGTGAGAAACTGGGGAGGCCAAAGTCTGGTAAGGTGATAATTGTGATTGTGTCCCCCTTGGTTGCTCTCATGGAGGATCGGGTAAAGGCAGGGGCGGACTGGCCATCTGTGTGATCTGGAGAATCACAGAACAGCCGGTACTCCAGGACGGCCGGCCCACCACCATCCACGCACACAGTCATCACATAACCCCCCCCCCCGCTAATCTGTTTTACACTCCAGTACTGTAGGTGGCAGTAATACACCTTTAAGTTGTAGGCCATGACCGCCAAGTAAGAATAAGAAGTGGAAGAGTAGGAAGAAATTACGTTAACGTTAGATAGAAGAAGCATAGAAACAAACAAAAAATATGCATAATGTGGCCGGGGGTAGAAAAAAAAATAAAACTGAAAGAAAAGGGTGGGGCTGAGAAGGCGAGAGAAAAAAAATCAGATACTGAAGCGGCTAAATTGCCCAAACTAACTGAAATATATAGCAATATTTTCCAGCAGCAGCACCTCGCAGATAAATATCAGCAACAGTGAAGAAGTGAGCCAGACACCTATGCAGCAACATGCCACCAGTGATGATGATGAGGAACAGAAAGATGAGCGGGTTCAGGATGGTATGGAACATGAGAGGAGAAAGAGAGTTACTTGCTAGGGATGATGTTAGGAAGTGATATTCATGTTGCTACATTTTTAATGATCACAGTAGTTAAAACAGCTAAACTTCAACATTTTAGCTGTAAAATGTCACATGCAGTAGCTAATATTAAGAAATATGTTGTGCTTTTACTTTTAAAAATGTTGGTAACATTACAGTTATTGCTTACAAACTTTGAAGATTTTGAATACAGAAGTTAAATTTGTAATGGTGTATTTTCATTTAGATGTGGTATTATTATCCGTGCAGTAAGATTAATTAATTAATAACTGCATAAATCAAGATTATTAAGTAACAAATTCATTTTAAGACAGCATGGAATATATTGTAAAATATAATGTTATAACAGCATATTATATAAACTATTCCTTGCCATCTTGGAATAAAACCTGTTTAAAAAAAATCCATTCCATTGTTGTTTATTCAGGTTGAGCTTAGACCAAGAGCAGAGAGAGACACCCACTCCAGCTCAACATCTATAAAACTTCAGTGCTGTTGCTATAATTTGGATGGTATGGTATCATGAGCCTCTATTAAAGTCTTATGACACTCATGCCAGGCGTTATTGTTGTTGTTGTCGAGTTTACGCACGCCGATTGCTTTGGGCGGGGCCTAGTCAAAGTCCAGGGCCGTTTTTTAGTCCCAGTCCATCCCTGGGTAAAGGAGGCAGTGAAACTTGCTAAATGGTTTTGTTTTTGCAGCATACCTGTGTTTACAGTGGAAGTTCAAGGCGGCTGAGCCTTAATAAAAGGAGGGAGGAGCCATGGTGAAGGAGGAGCTGACGAAACCAGGGGGCTGACAGACGGAGACTGCGCCGGTGGGTGAGGAGCCCATGATGGAGCAGAGCAGCCGCAGGGCCAGGGTGAAGCTGAGGATCCGGTGGGCCAAAGCGAAGCAGAAGGCTCAGGCGACCAAGGCGGAGGTGGGGCCCTAGAAGACCACTGCAGGGCCGGAGTGACCGAGGATGGAGGCAGAACCAGAGGGAAGCAGGAGCCTGACAGAGCCGGAGGGATGAAGTGACGAGGCGAAGCCAGAGGAATGGAGTCCCGAGGTGGCAGATGGTCGACAACTGACCAAGGTGGAGCCGGAGGGACGATGGAGCCCGGTGGAACAGGTGGGATGCCAAGCCACGGTGGAGATGAGGGAGCCAGGAGCCAAGGCGGAGCCACTGGGTCGAAGGACCGAGGAGGAGTCCAGGGCTCGGAGGCTGGAGGCGGAGACAGGGAATCCACACGCCAAGGCGGAGCTGAAGGCTGGAAGTCCCGCAGCGAACCATCGCGCCCAGATTGTGCTGACTGAGGGTGAGCTGCGGGACTGACTGGCACCAGCGAAGATGAGGTTGAGGAACTGGCTGGTCTAGGAGGAGATGAGAGCGGGATGATGGGAGGAAACAGGGGGATCAGAGCCAGCGGAGAAACAGGAGATTCAGGACAGAACCAGCAGAGAAACAGGAAATTCAGGGCAGGAGAAGATATACTAAAGGGTACTTTTAATAATCACGTGAGAATAAGGGCTCATCCAACATAATACAACACATAAACTTAGGACACAACATGAACATCAACAAAGAGGAACTCAAAAGATAGGGTTATTAAACATGACGGAGAAAATGGGTGAATGGAGACAGGCGGGGATTAATCAATTAACCAAAAAAGAAAAGGAAGATGACCTAATAAGGAAACAGAAAGTCACTGAATGTAACAGGTGCTGCTTCACCATTAGAGTCTCTGTATTTTTTTGATAAACATTAAAAGCACTGCAACATATTTTATCAAGTTTTTTGTAATTCATCATAGCTAAAACATGAGTGACATGAGAGCGTTGCAACTTCATGAAATACAGTCTGTATACATAATGAGATTTTGTCTGAAATTACAACAGGAGCTGTTTATGGTTTCTCACAGCATTAAACTATGTCAAGACCTACACTGATGATGATCAATCATTCCTGGACATTTCTAGTCGGCATATGGTTGTCTCTGAAACTAATCTGGGAAAGTTTGTTGACACAGGAGTATTACACAGGAGTATTATATGAGACATTCCGGATTTCCTATGTCAATGGCCGCTTGACATCATCCTGAGAAAGTGCCAGAGAAGTTGCGGGAAACATGGAGGAGTGATCATCAGACTTAAACCCTATCTGCAAACTGGCGTCCCACCCAGTTTATGTTCTTTTCCTTTGACTATGAATTATTTATATTTTGTGGTTTGGTGTTAACTGGTCCAGTTGTGCTTGCCTCGATACACCGGTCCCTCAGGCCTTTTCGGATTCTCAAGATCGTTTATACTAAACCCTGCTAATCTTGAATCTGTGATTAAAACCCAGGTTCACAAAACACTCTGTGTTCTCCAAAAATGGTGCTGATCCACCATAATTCTCTGGTTAACAAGACCTTTATTCTTAATGATTTTATGTCCTCTTACAATCTGGACTTCTTGTTTATTACTAAATTTGTGGGTGAAGAAAGGAAATGTAAGCCTCTATTCTGAACTTGTTTAAGCAGATTACTGTTTTTAACTACATCTACTGGTGGGAGAGGAGGATTGTCTATTATCACAAGAAAAACTTTTACTTTTTACTGTCGTCTATTATCCTCTGCCACAAATACAAGCTTTGAATCTCAACTATTATTGCTTGACTGGTCTGAATAAATAGTCTTAGCTTTGATGCATTAGCCACCTCACTTGATAAATGTTTTTTGTGGAATTTTGTGAATTTATAGGGGACCTGTTACTAAACATGACAGATTTGTATTAGCTGGTGACATCACTGTCCATGTGTGTTGCCCCTCTGAATAGTTATCCATTAACATTTACATTTACATCATTTAGCAGACACTTTTATCCAAAGGGACTTACACATTAGAACAATAGAAGAAATCAGACTAACAAGAGAAATGGAAGCTTTAGCCTAAGTTCTGCCAGGAAGACTCAATCACTTTGTCACTAATTACCTTCATCATTATCCAATCACGTCTTTATACTCCTGTATAAAAGATCGTACTTACACATGTTTGAGTTCGCAGATGCCGACGCGACAACAACCGCAGATTCCGACGCGATTGTACTTGCTCAAGCTGTTGTGTTTATTCATCTACTTGCTGTAATTAAGTTCGTGCCCCGCAAACTATCTAGAGTTCGACGTTCCTCTAAGATGCACACGGGATCGTTGGCTTAGCTCTGTGTCGCGGTGATTATCTGCAGTCGTTTGTGTTGGATGATTTACAAGCTTTTCTCGGCAGAGGATGTGAACATTGGCGGAGTTCCGTGTGCTTCCAGGCCAGGGTTGCCAGGTTCTCAAAACCACCAGTTACTACTTTAAAAAAAAAAAAAAAAAAAAAAAAAAAAAAAAATAGCCCAATCGCGTTCAAAAGGGATTTATGGTAGAATTCACATTCTAGGGGCTATATATGACACTATTGGGGTCACCTCAAACCCAGGACAGAAAAGGCAACCCACAAAAAAAAAAAAAAAAAAAAAAAAAAAAATACGTTCTTGGCAACGCTGGTGCTTTCCGAGATGTCGCGTCAGTGCTGCTTGGGTCTCAACACCTGAAAAGACTTTGGTCTCAATCAACAAATATTCATCTGTACGCTCACGTGAACCTGCAGCAATGAAGTTTCTCCGGACCAGCAGACAGAATTAAGGCTGCCGGTCTCTTCGGCATCTCGCCTCCATCACTTCACAAGTCTACAGCATTATAAGTATCATTTTGTTCTATGCACTTGCGGCGCCTGGGCATTAATTTATTCTCTGCAAGGATTTATACTTGCACGTTCAAATAAAACACTGGGCGTTTCGTGCTTGTTTATTGACTTGCACAGCATAATTAAGATGTTGATCATAGTGCATGCAATTTTCTGAATTTCTTCGTAATGAGGCACTTTAAGGCTCATCATAAACGCTACAATCTTTATACTGATAAAGATTTTTCGCATTTCTTAAAAAAAAAAAAAAACAAAAAAAAAAACCTCTGTCTAGCACACTTGAGATTCGCTGTTTTAATCCTATGCTTTAATATTTTGCTTATTCAGTCTTTCATTTGCGTTATTCCTGAAAGTTCATACTCTAATGGGATTCTATGGTTGCAGATGCAGGGAACCGCTGCTCTCACCTCATCTTTACATGGCTTACTCTTGGGCTAGCGAATTATGAACACTGGATCTACCAAGCTGATGCGTATATGGACCCTTCTTTTGAGTCGTAGGTAAGATTCGGCTCAATGCTCCGTCAGCAGGCATATAACTCCACGTGACACGAGTTGCTGCTGACCTTATTTCAGAGTAGTGACAGATCTCCAGTTTAAACCGAATATTAATTAGCAGGCATGGTTTGTTTGCACTCCTGGTCTCCGTCTCAAGGTGCGGTCACACTAGACTTTAAACATGCAAAATTATTTCGAACGCCACTGCGAATATGGGCGGGAACAAGATAAAACAGTCTCCCCTCAATTATCACAAGATGGATTATTATGTGCGCTAGCACTGTGTCTTTTGCAACGGCGTCAAAAGCGTTTTATTATATTGTAACGTTACTCTGTATCTCTCTATAAATATATACACCCTAAGGGGAGGAGGGGGAGAAGAAAGAGAGAGAGAGAAAAAAAAAAAAAAATATATATATATATATATATATATATATATATAAAACGTTGTCATATCAATGTATCACCTGTTCCCGTCGACACTACAAACCATGCAGCTTTTCTTTTATAAATCTTTTAATGTATTATAAACTAGGACCCTGTGCAACAGCTAAAGTATATAGCGCTTCCTTTTTGAATTTTTGTACAGAGGCCATGCAGCAATGTATCGCTCTTCTACTGGTCCACATCCTCACGTTATGCAAATTCCCTGGTCCGAGTTCACCAAACTTGAACTTTGGAACGCAGCGAAATGCAAAATTTTTCGCATAAGCTTGCGTTTCCGGTCCGACGCATTCGCATGCGTATGAATGGAAGTCAATGGAGAGAAAAGTGCAGTGTGACCGCCCATCACTCATAACTAACTAACGTCTGGAGGGGCGCGTTAAGTAGGTTCTGCTCATGCTGTCAAACTGACCTCATCAGAAAAATTATTCGTTACAGGGTGGAAATATTCAGAATTTGATAAGATTAAGACAAACAACGTTTAATTGTTTACATCAAGATTAGCAATGTGTGCTAGTAAGTCAATTCGACTTATGCGTATTTTAAACTTAACCTCTGATACCTCAACTTAATATTATAAATTAAAAAAAAAAAAAAAAAAAAATTGGGGAGTGACAGTTAAGGGGTTAAGCTACAATCAAGGCTTGTTTATATTCGCGCATCTACTGGTGTTGGTTCATCACTCTTACTCGGCTGTTGCGCCTTTCACCTTACACTTTTAAACTTTCAGACAGCTGTGCCCTCAGCCAACCCGGATTCTTCAGTCTGCCCTCCGTTAGCAGACATAATACTAAACGAAGTGCTACGTCAGCTGGAAATCACATTTCTAAGGCGTCGCTCCCTCTACAATCAAGCCTACACGTTTGCATGGTCCGCTTCTAATGTTTTTCCTTCCAATTTTTGTGTTCCTATTCTAATTTCGACCGTTGCTCCTTTCTTGTCAAAAAAAAAAAAAAAAAAAAAAAAAAAAAAATCGCAATCTTAATTTCTCTATTCGCAGACTCCTTGCCAGCATCTAATCCACGCTAAATTTTATAATCAAATTTTCAAGCCTTTTGGTTATTCAGTTCTATTACTACTTGAGGGGTTAGCTAAATCTTCCAACAAATTAAAGACAAATGTCTGCCTATTACCCTGCCCATATTGCAAAATGAATTACTTCCATCTGCTACGGCCTTCCTTCAAAGTACCTCAATATTCTTCTGGAGGCAGTGTTTATCTGCTTTCTACAGGTTATGCTTCCAGGGGAATTCACTTCAAACCAATCAATTTGATCCTGCTCGCGGCATTTCCTTCAGATCTATGATTTTGACCAAAAATTCTTCACACTCTCCTCAAGCACTCAAAAACCGATGTGCAAGGTTCTGGTGTCACCTTAACAATTCTAAAATCAATAATCCTGTCCCTTCTCTGCATGGTGAAATTTCTTAAAAATCCGACCTACAATTTCTAAACGCACCAGCTCTATTTTTCCTAACGGAGCCCCCTTTCCAAGGCTGTTTAGAACTCACTTAACCACTGTTCTCAAAGCTGCAGTCTATCTACTGGCCATTCATTCAGAATTGGGGCAGCTACTTCAGCAGCTGAATGAGGGATCTCTACATCAGCTGTTAAGATCATGGGCAGATGGTCTTCCTAAGCATTTGAATCATCAGACCTGATTCAAAACCATTATTGAAGCTCAGCAAGCTCTCCTGTAACTAATCAGGTAAATTCATGCAATTACTGGTGGTGGTGTTACTATATCTGTATGGTCTTTCAAGGCCTGTCTGTGTCTGCCTATCGTGACTATTTCTGTACGGTCTATTGAGACCTGTCCGTGTCCGGCTATCATGGCTATTTTTCTGTATGGTCTATCAAGGCCTGTCCCATGTCTGCCTATTGTGGCTATCTGTGTCTGGCCTATCGTGGCTATTTCTGTACGGTCTATCGAGACCTGTCCGTGTCCGGCTATCATGGCTATTTTTCTGTACGGTCTATCAAGGCCTGTCCCATGTCTGCCTATTGTGGCTATCTGTGTCTGGCCTATCGTAGCTATTTCTGTACGGTCTATTGAGACCTGTCCGTGTCCGGCTATCATGGCTATTTTTCTGTACGGTCTATCAAGGCCTGTCCCATGTCTGCCATTGTGGCTATCTGTGTCTGGCCTATCGTGGCTATTTCTGTACGGTCTATCGAGACCTGTCCGTGTCCGGCTATCATGGCTATTTTTCTGTACGGTCTATCAAGGCCTGTCCCATGTCTGCCTATTGTGGCTGTCTGTGTCTGCCTATCGTGGCTATTTCTGTACGGTCTATCGAGACCTGTCCGTGTCCGGCTATCATGGCTATTTTTCTGTACGGTCTATCAAGGCTTGTCCCATGTCTGCCTATTGTGGCTATCTGTGTCTGGCCTATCCTGGCTATTTCTGTACGGCCTATCAAGGCCTGTCTGTGTCCGGCCATCATGGCTATTTTTCTGTACGGCCTATTGAGGCCTGTCTGCGTCTGCCATTGTGGCTGTCTGCGTCTGGCCTATCGTGGCTATTTATGTACGGCCTATCGAGGTCTGTCTGCGTATGCCTATCGTGGCTAATCATGGTCTATCGAGGCCTGTCTTGCGTCTGCCTATCGTGGCTGTCTGCGTCTGGCCTATTGTGGCTATTTATGTACGGTCTATCGAGGCCTGTCTGTGTTGGCTATCATGGCTATTTCTGTACGGTCTATCGAGGCCTGTCCGTGTCTGCCTATCGTGGCTGTCTGCGTCTGGCCTATTGTGGCTATTTCCGTTGGTCTATCAAGGCCTGTCCGTGTCTGGCTATCATGGCTATTTTTCTGTATGGTCTATCAAGGCCTATCTGTGTCTGGCCATCATGGCTATTTCTGTACGGTCTATCAAGGCCTGTCTGCGTCTGCCTATTGTGGCTGTCTGTGTCTGGCCTATCGTGGCTATTTATGTATGGTCTATCGAGGCCTGTCTGTGTCTGGCTATCATGGCTATTTTTCTGTACGGTCTATCGAGGCTGTCTGTGTTCTGCCTATCATGGCTATTCTGTATGGTCTATCGAGGCCTGTCTGCGTCTGCCTATCGTGGCTGTCTGCGTCTGGCCTATCGTGGCTATTTCTGTTGGTCTATTGAGGCCTGTCTGTGTCTGCCTATCGTGGCTGTCTGCGTGAGGCCTATCGTGGCTATTTATGTTGGTCTATCGGGGCCTGTCTGTGTCTGCCTATCGTGGCTGTCTGCGTCTGGCCTATCAGGCTATTTATGTTCGGCCAATTGGGGCCTGTCTGCGTCTGGCCTATCGTGGCTATTTATGTTCGGCCTATCGAGGCCTGTCCGTGTCTGCCTATCGTGGCTATTTCTGTTGGTCTATCGAGGCCTGTCCGTGTCTGCCTATCGTGGCTATTTCTGTTGGTCTATCGAGGCCTGTCTGTGTCTGCCTATCGTGGCTATTTCTGTTGGTCTATCGAGGCCTGTCTGTGTCTGCCTATCGTGGCTATTTCTGTTGGTCTATCGAGGCCTGTCTGTGTCTGCCTATCGTGGCTATTTCTGTTGGTCTATCGAGGCCTGTCTGTGTCTGCCTATCGTGGCATTTCTGTTGGTCTATCGAGGCCTGTCTGTGTCTGCCTATCGTGGCTATTTCTGTTGGTCTATCGAGGCCTGTCTGTGTCTGCCTATCGTGGCTATTTCTGTTGGTCTATCGAGGCCTGTCTGTGTCTGCCTATCGTGGCTATTTCTGTTGGTCTATCTAGGCCTGTCTGTGTCTGCCTATCGTGGCTGTTTCTGTTGGTCTATTGAGGCCTGTCTTTGTCTGCCTATCGTGGCTATTTCTGTTGGTCTAACGAGGCCTGTCCGTGCCTGCCTATCGTGGCTGTCTGTGTCCTGCCTACCGTTGCTGTCTGTGTCTGGCCTATTTCTGTAAAACTTAAGAAGTTTAATCTAACGTCATTATACTGGTCATGCTAACTCTCTTTCTATTTCTTCCAGGAACCTTAGGATTCACAACTGGTGGGTATACTTCATCTACTTTATTTTGGGGGGAAGGCTGGCCCCGTCTGGAGGTCTCATAATCCACCTAATTTTGGGGGTCTGCTGCGCCCCTGCCTTCGTCTTCAGGCAGGAAATGCAGATTCGCTACCCTCGGATTACGAACCATGGACGGGGCCTTCCGCCAAAGAAATTTATAATTGTGCTCGCTGAGCTGTCAATAAATGTATGCTTCGTACATTCCTCTATCTCCCGAGTCTTTCTGGTAGAAATGGAAGCTTTAGCCTAAGTTCTGCCAGGAAGACTCAATCACTTTGTCACTAATTACCTTCATCATTATCCAATCACGTCTTTATACTCCTGTATAAAAGATCGTACTTACACATGTTTGAGTTCGCAGATGCCAACGCGACAACAACCTCCACCCTCCCCACCACCACCAGGATGGTCCTGTCCTTACCTTCCAGGGGGGGTCTGCTGCGCCCCTGCCTTCGTCTTCAGGCAGGAAATGCAGATTCGCTACCCTCGGATTACGAACCATGGACGGGGCCTTCCGCCAAAGAAATTTATAATTGTGCTCGCTGAGCTGTCAATAAATGTATGCTTCGTACATTCCTCTATCTCCCGAGTCTTTCTGGTAGAACAACAACACTATTCAAGTGCCATGACAAGTCTTTTTTTTTGAAGATTAGTAAAGACTTGTTTGTTTGAATTGAGATTGGGAGGTCATTCCACCAGCTGGGCACAGTCCAAGAACAGGTCTGTGAGAATGATTTTGAACCTCTTTGGGATGGCACCACAAGGCATTGTTCCCTTAGAGAACACAAGCTTCTGGAGGGCGCATAAGTTTGAACCTGTGAGTTTAGGTATACAGGTGCCGTGCCAGTGTTCGTCCTGTATGCAAGTCGTGGCCTAGTGGTTAGAGAGTCGGACTCCCAATTGAAAGGTTGTGAGTTCGAGCCTCGGGCCGGCAGGAATTGTGGGTGGGGGGAGTGCATGTACAGTGCTCTCTCCACCTTCAATACCATGACTTAGGTGCCCTTGAGCAAGGCACTGAACCCCCACCTGCTCCCCGGGCGCCGCAGCATAAATGGCTGCCCACTGCTTTGGATGTGTGTTCACAGTGTGTGTGTGTGTGTGTGTGTGTGTGCTCACTGCTCTGTGTGTGTGCAATTCGGGTGGGATAAATGCAGAGCACAAATTCTGAGTATGGGTCACCATACTTGGCATACATATTGTTGTAGCAATATGGTCTGTGAAGCTTGAGATTCCTGATATAAAACAAACTTGCATATACTCGGCACATTTTTGCAAAGATTTTACTGAGCTTTACAATAAACTGTTGAGTCATCATTTGCTGATCTTGATGCTTAACATCATTTCAATTCTTTAAACAAAGTTTGGACGAACGTATTAAATTCCATTGCACCTTTAAAGCATTTTAAACTAAAACCCAAATCAGAACCTTAGATTGATAATAACATTTGCTTCTTGAAACAATCCTGCAAAAAAGCAAAAAAAAAGAAAATGAAAAAAAAGACAAATTGCAAGTCTCTTTTGATATTCTAAAGAATTGTTTGTCTATTTTTAGATCTTATTGAAAAGCATCACTGTACTCCTAAAATACTTTTCTCTGTTATTATATTATTTTTTCTACTTTTTAAAACTCCTTCATTTGCACTTTCTGACAGTGTCAGGGAAAGTTACTTTTAAAAATAAAGCATTACAATATTGCGTAACTCCCTTAAAAGTAACCAATTACGTTACTTACAGTAGTTACTTTTTATGGAAAGTAATGCATTATGTTACTTTTCCAATCTGGTCAGGGCTTACTTGTTTGTTTTTAATATAAAAAGTAATATTGTTTGGTAAATGTTAAAGCCCTTTCACAACAAAAGCTAAATTAATAAGTTTCCAGCTGAAGAGTAAGTATTTTCACACCTGGACAACGTGAAAATTCAAGTTCAACACACTTAAGTAATAAAAAAGAAGCTCAATGTATTAATCCCACATCTCTCCCCGTGTTTGAAATCTGGGTGTGGTGTTTGATAATTCCTTAAAATTTGATAAACAAATTAGTGCTGTAGTAGGATTTAGCTTTTTCCATCTTCGCTTCCTTTCTAAAATCAAGCCATTTCTCTCAAAAAGCTCTCTAGAGGTTGCTATCCATGCCTTTATTACGTCTCAGCTGGATTATTGCAACACCTTCTATTATGGTATATTAAAGTCCCAATCTCTCATTTACAAATAGTTCAAAATGCAGCAACTAGATTCTTGAAGGGGTGTAAAAAGTTTGATCATGCCACTCCCCTCTTGCAATCATTGACCTGGCTGCCAGTTCACTATTAAATTGTTTAAAACCGTGCTGTCTATTAATCACTTCCACAATCACAATCAAGCTCCATTTTATTTGTCTAAATTACTCCACCCCTATTCTTCGACGTGGTGACTAAGATCAGAGAGCAAATTGTGCTCCAGACCCCTAGAACCTGATTAAAACCAAAGCATCTAGAGACTTTGAAGTGGCTGGTCCCACCCTCTGAAGCAACTTTACGGGGAGGTCATGGCCTAATGGTTAGAGAGTCGGACTCGCAATCTTAGGGTTGTGAGTTCAAGTCTCGGGCTGGCAGGAATTTTAGATGGGGGGAGTGCATGTACAGTGAGCAAGGCACCGAACCCCCATCTGCTCCCTGGGTGTGTGTTTGTGTGTGTGTGTCTGTGCACTTTGGATCGGTTAAAAGCAGAGCACGAATTCTGAGTATGGGTCACCATACTTGGCCAGAATGGCTTCCACTTTATCTGAGATTAAGTCATAGTAATAGCACATAGTACTGTAATATGTGCCTTTGAAGTGTTCTCATGTGCTTTTGTTGTTGTATGGGTTTTGAAGTGTTTGTGTATGTTAACTGATTTTCTCTGCATTATATATTATTGTCTGTTGTGCAGCAATTTGGTAAGCTTTGTTTTGTGCTTAAATAAAACTGAAATAAAACTGAACTTGAAATTGAAATATATACTTTTTTTTTTTTACAGGCAACATGTGCATGGCACTCTCCTTTACAATTTTCTTTCAAACATAAATTGTACAGGCATTGTACACTTAATACACCCTTTTTACCCATTTAATATATTTTAGTGTTTCATTTAAATTTCAGAGAACTCGTAGCGGTAAAATATAGAACAATAGTCACCATATATATGCATATACAAACCCAATTCCAAAAAAGTTGAATAAAAACAGAATAAAAACAGAATGCAATAATGTGGAAGTTTCAAATTTCAATAATTTATTCAGAATAAAACATAGATGACATATCAAATGTTTAAACTGAGAAAATATATCATTTTACCAATGTTTTCTGGAAGTATTCCTAAGCCCGTGTTGTGATTTCCATTACAGTAGAATTCCTGTATGTGATACAGTGCTGTCTAAGGGCCTGAAGATCACGGGAATCCAGTATGGTTTTCCGGCCTTGACCCTTACACACAGAGATTGTTCCAGATTCTCTGAATCTTTGGATGATATTATGCACTGAAGATGATGATAACTTCAAACTCTTTTCAATTTTTCTCTGAGAAACTCCTTTCTGATATTGCTACACATTTTTTCGCCGCAGCATTGGGGGAAATGGTGATCCTCTGCCCATCTTGACTTCTGAGAGACACTGCCACTCTGAGAGGCTCTTTTTATACCCAATCATGTTCTCAACTGACCTAATAAGTTGCAAATTGGTCCTCCAGCTGTTCCTTATATGTACATTTAACTTTCCCGGCCTCTTATTGCTACCTGTCCCAACTTTTTTGGAATGTGTAGCTCTCATGAAATCCAAAATGAGCCAATATTTGGCATGACATTTCAAAATGTCTCACTTTTAACATTTGATATGTTATCTATATTCTATTATGAATAAAATACAAGTTTATGAGATTTGTAAAATATTACATTCCTTTTTTACTCTCAATTTGTACAGTGTCCCAACTTTTTTTGGAATCGGGTTTGTATATTTTTTATATCCTCGCATAATGTAAACATCACTTGGACTGTTAAATAACAGACTGTTACAATCGCTTTGATTTACACATTCTAACATATTAGCTCTTCAGGATGCCATTGGTATATTTTATATGAAACTCCATTTAATCAACTCTTTAACTATTAGAACACAAAGGGTTCTCACACTTTGGTTAACTTCAAATTCAAGAACCTTTCAAGGACTTTCCAGGTCAAATACTCTCAAATTCAAGGACTTAAACCACATAAGCACAGGTAAGTTTTTTGGTATTTTCACCTAAATTTTAATGTTTACCCTACAAACATGAAATTAAATTTTTTTTTAAAGGTTTAATTTGAAAGAAAACCCTTTAAAATACAATATATGGGTGCAATTCTTTATAAATAACATTATATATGTTTAAAACATTACAATAAACACAAAAAAGGCGCTTTCTGAAAAAAAGTTTTTTTTAATTTTTTTATTTGTAATTTAGGTTCTATTAGGAACATGTTAATATGTCGTTTTCACAAGATATGAATTTGTGGGAAAATCGTATTAACTCGTGGTAAGTTCATATTATGTCGTGGCCACAATATCATTTTGATGAGGTAACGACATCCTTATGTTTTTTTATTGTATTTTTGAATGGTAATATACTAATGTTTCCACACAAAAAAGGAACAAGCACAACTATTTTCTATATTGCTAATCACAATTGTTTCTTGAGCAAACACATCAGCAAGTTTTGGATACAGTACTATTTTATGCTTTTGCAAGAAGTCACTTACGGCCATCAAGTCTGCATTTATTTGATCTAACTTTCAATATACTTTAAAATAATTTGTATGCAATGCTGATCATTTATCCTGTTCCTGTTTGGTTGATTGATTATTCCTCTCACCTGTGTTTGGAATTATTAAGTCTTTATTAGTTCCTGTCTGTTCCTTAGTTGGTTGTCTGGTCTACTAAGTTACTAGTTTTTTGTGTGAGCTTGCTGAAAAGTATCCTTTGTTGGATTTTCCCAGCGTGTTTGTATTAAAAACTGTTCAAATGGACTCCTGCGTTCTCCCTGCAACTATACAAACTGTGACAAACACTAATAGCTTACAGCAGTGCTTTTGTCTGAGTCTGCAGCAAAACAGCCAAAAATGAGATCTGTCTGAGATCTGTGCGGCTCTTTGCTTGATCTTTGAGCAGATGATGTACTCCAGTGGAGCTCTTGATTTACATCCTGCCTGAGATCATTCAAATACACACAAAACAACATGGAAATGATCAGTGATCAGACTGATAGAGTGGAAATCATGAACTAAATCATGAATTATACTCACATACAGTATAATTCATCATTGAACAAAGTAAAGGGCAACTTTCTACATCTGTCTACACTTACATCACCCGAAGTCCAGCATCTTTTGAAATATCAGGATGTAACAAGGTGGAGGAGGAGAGAGCAGAGTAGTTGTAGTTGTTGTGAATTAGAGTCTCATATTATCAAGCTGCTTAAAATTCTTAGTGGAGGCTTCAACAAAGCTTTCAATTAAACAAATACATTTGGAAATAAGATGCCTAGAATCTGGAGGATCTAGAAAAATGTCACACAGTTTTCAGGTTTCAGTGAAATTACAAATTTTACATAATGCCTAATTTGTAGAAAATGAAGCAAATCAAATTTATCTTCTTTTAAATTTATTTTAATGGACTCTAAGCCCTTCTCCTTCCAGACAAAAAAGTTTTATCAGTCCAGGGGGGTACAAAAAAATGATTATAACAAATTGGCATATGAACAGAGGTCTCTGGACAAGACTTTCCTCACCTGATTGAAAGTTTTTACTGAATTCTTTAACACAAAATTTTGATGTGGGCCTATCCAACTTGGAGAACAACATGGCTGCTAAGGAAGTGCCAACAGCCAGCCATTCTCCATTTGTACCCACAGTGGGACATCAGGGGTCAAACTGGTCAGAATCCCCTCCACCCAATACATTAAAGCCCTAACATTGGTGGCCCAATAATAATAATAATGTTTAAATACAGGCATACCCAGACGACCTCCAGATTTAGATTTTTATAGATGCATTTTAGAGATCCTACTGTATGTGTCTTAAAGTTCCAAACATAAGAGAGGATTATAGAGTCCAGTTCCCATAAGAAAAACAGGGAGATTCTGGCAAAGATATAGGAATCTGGGAAGAGAAACTATTTTTATTGAATTAATATGCCCAATCATTGACAAAGGTAAAAGTTTCCAGCTCCTTATATTGAGTTGACTCTTTCAGTTTGATGGTAATGTATTCTACAAATTTACTCCCCCGATTATTATTTTGGAATTATTGCCATCAGGAAGTAAGTCAAAAAACTTCTTGTAAAAATTAGGATCGTAAGTATTTGGACCGTAGATATTTAAGAAAGTCAAGGGGAAAGAATTTATGTTACCCGAAACAATAATATATCTAACATAAGGATCTGTAAACATTGAAGAAAATTCAAATGGAATATTTTTCTGAAAGAGAATGGCCACCCCACGGGCGTGAGAAGTAAATGGTGATTGATAATCTTGAGATATCCAGCTGCAACGCAACTTTTGATGCTCAGTTGCTTTAATATGAGTCTCCTGTAGAAAAATCACATCTGCTGATAATGATTTAAGGTGCCTAAATACTTTTTCTCTCTTTTTAGCATGTCCTAGCCCCTTAACATGTTCAAACATTGCTCCTTTCCATGAATCGCGCTGCCTCCGTCAGATTTCAAGTATTGTAGGTGTCTCCGCTCCGTGTGAATGGATTTGCAGCCTAGCTGGGTACCGCAGCATGAACTTCATTCCCTTTTTTCACATGGTTTGGATCATGTCCTGAAAAGCATCAGTGGTATAATCAGGAAAAATCAGGACCCTTTTGCCCTTGTATTCGAGTGGTTGCACTGTCCCGCGATGCAGTATCAGCTCCTTCTCTTGAAAGTGCTGAATGCGCACCAGGATTGTGCGCGGTTTCTCACCAACTACCAGTTTAGGCTGAAGAGAACGATGTGCTTGATCCACTTTAACCAGGCGAGGAAAATGCTCTTCTCTGAGCTGATGGGGAATCAGCCTGGAGACAAATTCAGTGAGTTTACCCTCCTCCTCGCACTCTTGTATCCCCACAATCTTAATATTATGCCTTCTTGACTGAGCTTCTAGATCCAACACTTTAGCACAGAACTGATTATTTTGCTAAGACAGCTCTGAGTATTTGGTTTCCAACTCTTGCATCCGTGCTTCATAGTTGTTTGTAGCCAGCTCTTTATTAGCCACATGAGCCTTTAGCTCAGCCTCCGATGTCTCAAGCTTCTGGAAGTTGAGTTTGAGAGCGTCAAAGTGGGGTTAACTCCCTGCAAGATTGACTCGGACATCTCTTTATATACTGTATCTCCTTGCACAGAGCATAAGCATTATCTGGTATTTTTTCCACCGTGTCAAGTGAGCTAGCTTTAGTGTTAGCTCCCGATACTTGGTCCTCAGAGTGCTTTACTTTGGAGGTATTCGACTTCTGCATTATTAAATTTGAGACAGAAATTCACATTAAATAGCAAAGTAGAAACCATTTGATGGCAAAAAAATAAATAAAAACACGGTTAAATAATAACTTAATTGAGGTCTTGGAGAGGAGCCCTATCAAAACGAGCGTCTGTACCTCAGACGTATCACACCCTGTTTTCTTTATTGTAAATGTCATTTTTTCTCCTTTTTATGCTTCAGATCGGGATTTGGCGGAGACTGCTAACATTTGTTTCTTTTTCTTTGGCATAGGCTACTTAGAGTCTCTGGGTTTAGTTAGTGATATGTTTTGTTTATTATTTTATTATATAGTTGTATTTTATTATTATTTTTTATATAGTTTTATAGTTGTTTTTCTCTCCCCATGATGGAAACAGCTCAGATTTCCCATAAAACATGAAAAACAACTGTATGTGTGTTTAATATAATTGGAATTACATGAGAATAAAAAACAAATAATGTTCATGTCAAGCTGTCATTTTTTAAACATGCTTTCTTATTTTGAATATCTTCTTAATCACACAAGTATTTCTAGACTATTTATCCCATTGCTTTCATTCAGACGATACTTTACCACATTGTTTTTCTCATTCAGTATGAACTTCTAGAATTATAAAAGAAACTGTACAAATCTAATTGTTATGTGGATACAACTTTTTTTAGATGATTCCTTTTGAGAAATTATCTTAATTTTAACCAATACTGAAAAAACTATAAAAAATAAAAAATAATAAAAAAAAATTGGGGGGATTTTGCCAGATTTGTTTAGTAAATCAGACTTGACCTGAGAGATGTGCAGAGAAAAGCAGTTCTGGAGATCCTGTGATGTGTGAAATATATTCAGCAAACATCCAGTCAGAATTTCCTAAGGGTGGAGACTCGAACTGCGAAGAGAAACACAAATAAAAAGAGGGATTCATAGAAGAAGAGGGAGCAGAAGGGGAAACTCACACCCTTGTCATATCTGACCATCACAGCTATTTGATTAATGTTCTTTAAAAACAAGATGAAGGAAATCTCTTATCTGTTCTTACTTTTGGGTGAGTAAAAATGACAATTATAGATGCTGTTTATCTATTCTTTATGAAAATATTTAAAGAAGAAAATACAACATAAAATTGACCCACATCTCAGAAAGCAATGGAAATATTTTGTTTTTGTAACAGGTGTCTTTTCCATTCAGGGGAGTTCAGAAAATGTGAAAGGTAAAAAGTAGTAACTAATGTCCCATTAATTAACATGCATCCATTAACATTAACAAAAAAAAAAAAAAAAAACCTTTTTAATGTTGGTTAATAAAGTACAACTGCTCATAGTAAGTTCATAGTATTAACCTCAGATTTTAATGAAGTAGTAAATGGAACTGAGGTTGGAATTTAATATCTGAACCCAAAATCTAATATAGTGATACTTCACACATTTGAGTCTTGACCCACTGTCTCTTTAAATGTTTTCAGAGAATTTGGCATTAAGAGGAACGGCTGTACAGTCGAGCACATATAACAGCTGTGGGGCTGCAAAGGCCATCAACGGCATCAAATACTCTCCTTCAGGTAAACCCACTCCAGAAGAAATCTATACATACTGCTCCATCACATCAAAGGAGCTCAACCCGTGGTGGAGGCTGGATCTGCTGGATTCTTACAACATTTCCAATGTGACTGTCACCAACAGAGCCGACAGCTGCTGTCCGGATCAAACGGCTGGAGTAGAGATCCGCATCGGAAACTCTCTGGAAAACAACGGTAACAACAATCCCAGGTGAAGTTATGAAAACAGTTATGAATGTGTCAGGAGAACTGGATTTGAGCAGGTCAGCTGATTGTGTCAGGGTTTCTCTCTTTCTCTCTGTAGATGTGGTGTCACTTCATCTGTCCCAGCAGGCAGTTCTGTCAGTTTCTCTTGCGGTGGAATGGAAGGTCGTTATGTGAACATGTACATTCCTAACATCCAGCAGTATCTCACACTGTGTGAGGTGGAGGTTTATGGAACAGGTAATTTCTAACACCTCATTCTAGATTGCTGTCGCATTAGTGAAATTTCACATGGAAAAACATAGGTCCATTGTCAATAACATATAACACAATAGCGATTTTACGAAGCACAGCTCACAATGATGTCCCTTTCAAGCCCAGCATCTTTCTGTTGGTTGAATTTGCATGATCAACTTTAACATGCAGTGAAATCTGTGTGGGGAATTTTTGACATTGTGGGAAACTCCGGTATTCTTGTTCTACGAGACTGAATCCAGCTTCTTATTCATAGATTCTTATGGATGGTATCCCTTCTAGCTTAAAAATGTGATACTTCCGCGCTTCATATTCATGTAATGTGTCATTTGTGTCTCAGTTTCATAAACGAACGACAAACTATTTTAAAGGGGTCATATGATGCCTTTTCAAGTTTTCCTTTCTCTTTGGAGTGTTACAAGCTGTTTGTGAATAGATAAGATCCCTAAAGTTATCAAGCCCAAAGAAATATTCTTTATAAAAGTTCATACTAGCCATGCCCTCCCACAATGCCTTGTTTTAAAACACCCCCACGTTTACTGACTGTGGGAAGATTTGCATAACGCCGCCCAAATGTTCACGCAGAGAAAGAAGGCGTAACTTTAATTCTCGCTGTAGTACTGTTGCCACCGCCGTCATGTAGTGGAGACACTGTTTCGTTTGGTCGTCCAAAAGAGGACACAACTAGAAATCAGTGATTAAGTTATGTTAATAACTTATATGTTAATAACTTATGTTAATAACTTATATATATATATATATATATATATATATATATATATATATATATATATATATATATATATATATATATATATATTTTTTTTTTATCTAGCCTCCTGTGAAGAGTTCATATGACCCAGCACCTGTGAGTAGATGATGGCTACCCTGCAAGGACTCCAGACACAAAATGATGACATTTTCATTGGTTTTAAATGCAGACACAGTTTGCTTGAATGCATATCTGGTATTTGTAAATATTATAATTTCAATTAGATTTAGATTTCAACTGCTCTTTCTGATACAAGCTCATATAAAGACTATAAAGGATTTTGTAAAAGAAAAAACGTGCATTTTCTGTAAAGCTTAATATATCTCAATATGTGTTGTGAAATGTGTTATACAAATAAATGTGAATTAAACTGAATGAGCCATTGCATTGTTGTTATGTCTGACATTTTTTTTTTTAGTTTCCCAGGGAGATTTTTATACAGTGTGCTTGTTCATAACAACAACCACAAAAAAAATGTATAGGCTACACACACTTTTACTGTAGTGAAGTCACATTAATCCAAGTATGTTGACCCATACTCAGAATTCGTGCTCTGCATTTAACACACACACACACACACACACACACAGCAGTGGTCATCATTTATGCTGCGGCACCCGGGGAGCAGTTGGGGGTTTGATGCCTTGCTCAAGGGCACCTAAGTCATGGTATTGAGGGTTGAGAGAGAACTGTACATGCACTCCCCCCACCCCCTATTCCTGCCGGCCTGAGACTCAAACTCACAACCTTTCGATTGGGAGTCTGACTCTCTAACCATTAGGCCATGACTTCCCCCGAAATTCCTTTTGTTCTCTTCAGTAAAGGATCTTAACAAGCATATGACAGTGAACATACATAGACAGAAGGGAACCGCAAATGCTAAATGCAAATAATAAAATGCAACTGATAAAGTAAACATGCATCTTTACAATAACAAAATATATGATCTTATCATTGCATCCTTTTTTTTTTTACATTGAATCAAATTAATCTTTGACATTGTCTACAATAATCTACAGAATTTAGTGCAAATGCATCTGTCATTTAAGATTGATTAATGGGTGCAACATGAAGAGATCGTGTAGAGATCCTCAAAAATCATGAACAGAAGTAAAACACTATGTAAGTAAGAATGGATATGGTTTAGTGTGGAACACAAATTTCTATGTAGTGAAGAGCATGAAACCTTAGAAATGTCGCATTTTAAAAACAATAAATCAGTTACATCCCTGCATCTTGGAGTTCTTTTTTTATTTTATTTTTTATCAAATGATGAGGATTTTTTAAAGGGACAATAAGTAACTTTTTAGGTATTTTATTATCTAAAATCAATATTTTTATTCATAAATATGCCCTCAATGGTGTACAAATACCTATGCCAATGTTTAAACTAATCCTCGTAAATGAAGAATTTATTATCTTTATATACATGGGACGGGTAGGTCGACGGAGGCTTCCATGTAGTTCCGCCATCTTGCAAAACTATAATAGCAGAGAGGGACAAAAAGTACTAAGCCAACGCGTTTCCACAACGCGTTTTCGGTCAGAGCCAGAAACGCAGGTGCAGAGCAGTGAGAGGCGCTTGAAACTGCACCGGCAAGTTTAAAAGTCTGGATTGCATTCTTATTATGGATCATACTTATGCCGCGCCACAGGAGAAGAAAACATCGTCGCCAAAACAAGAGTTAATGTCGGGGAAGCTTTTTCTAGGTAGAAAGAGCTAATGCTGGATAAAGATTTCAAAAGAGACGCTGAAGTGGCCAGTTTTCTTCTCGACAGGTAAGTCAGTGTTACAATCTATATTATAATATTTTTTTTATATCTAACAATGCATATAATTCAGAAAATATAACGAATAAATTAGACATAACTACTAATTACAATATTTCATGTTTTCCACAGTCAGTAATTCATACTGTAACATTCGTTTGTTTGTTGTCATGTTGCAGTTTGTTTGAAATAACACACCTGTTCACCTGAAGGAAAACTCGACGAAGTGCTTAGAAGACATCCCGTCAAAGCTTTTTGGTACATATCGCCTACCGTAGATGCAACGCGCATTTGAAAAAGCGAGGCGCTGGAGAGAAAAATTAGTTTGAATGCAAAATACAATTTCACCACTAGATGGGAGTAATTCCTACTTAGTGCCCCTTTAAATTATATTTGTGTATCAGCTTTAATGCACTTATCAAAATAACAAAAGCAGTCAAATGTCAAAGTTTTGGTTTTAATGACAAAAGTATTTAGGATGTACGTATTATGAAATTTAGTCAGAAAACCATTTTACTTTTTATAAACATAAGTGAATAAAAATGTTTTTCATTAACTTTGTTAAATGTACAGATATAGCAGAAAATCTGTCTCGGTCTTTGCATTTTCTTCTGTTGCTGGCAATAATTGAAATCAGATTAGGTATAAAATAGTCACATACGTGAAAATGGGTTGAGAATTGAACAAATGGTTGTAATGTGGCTCAGATTCAGACATGAGTCATGTGTTTGTGCTGTTTTTCTGCTGATTAAGACAAAATACAAGACTTCTTCACCTTGCAAATGGTTCTCAAAAGAAAAAATGTTATAAAAAAGCATTCATATCTTGTGTGAAGTTTAAGAAAAACAGACACTAGTTTTGGAATCAACAGCCCAAAATGAGTAATTTCATTCATTTATAGCTTTATTTTCCATGTTTTGATCACACCTTCTCCATAGACCTCCACCTCACACAGAGTAAGAATCCTTGAATCTCCTGGAATGATCAGATTCATGTATCGACCCTCCATATCGTTACATATGTAGGTGGAGGAAAACACCAGCTGGAATGCTAGAAATCACAGCGCATCTGAAGATAGACACAGAAAACCTCATTTAGATAATTAGTCTTTTTTATGTGTTTTTTCAGGGATTTTTTATGGATATTTAAGCCACCAAAAGAGGATCTCACAGGGATTGTTGTTGCTGTTGTTCTCCAGAGAGTTTCCGATGCAAATCTCTGCTCCATTTACTTGTTCTAGACAGCATTCTGGTCTGTTTGTAATCGCGAAGCTACTTACTCTGTACACAGAACTCAGAGCCACCCTCCACCATGGGTTAGTCTGAAATCTGGTTAAGGAACATGCTGATTGAGGAACTTGTATCCATGTAGCATGGGCTTTTAAATAATATAATAAATAAAAAGAAAACAAATAGAATAAAAAAAGAGTAGAGCAAGCTAGTGTTAGAGGTCTTTACACACACACACACACACACACATATATATATTATGTATATTATGTAAGTACATATATATATATATATATATATATATATATATATATATATATATATATATATATATATATATATAATATATATATTATGTATATTATGTAAGTACACATATATATATATACACACAGTGTGCCTCGAAAGTTTGGGGCACCCCTTGCAGAATCTGTGAAAATGTGAGTAATTTTAAAAAAATAAGAGAGATCATACTAACATACTGTTATTTTTTATTTAGTACTGTCCCGAGTAAGATATTTTACATAAAAGATGTTAACATTTAGTCCACAAGACAAAAAAAATTGCTGATATTATTAAAATAACCCCACTCAAAAGTTTGGGAACCCTTGGTTCTTAATACTGTGTTCTGTTTTACCTGATGATCCTCGACTGTCATTCTGTTTTGTGATGGTTGTGCATGAGTCCCTTGTTGTTCTGAACAGTTAAACTGAGCAGCGTTTCTCAGAAAAATCTTTTAAGGTCCTGAAGATTCTTCAGTTTTTTGCATGTTCTACCAGAAAGACTCGGGAGATAGAGGAATGTACGAAAGCATATATTTATTGACAGCTCAGCAAGCAACAATTATAAAATTTCTTTGGGCGGAAGGCCCCCGTCCATGGTTCGTAATCCGAGGGTAGCGAATCTGCATTTTCCTGCCTGAAGACGAAGGCAAGGGGCGCAGCAGGACCCCCCTGGAAGGTAAGGACAGGACCATCCTGGTGGGGGTGGTGGGAGGGGGTCGGAGGTTGTTGTCGCGTCGGCATCTGCGAACCTCAAACATGTGTAAGTACGATCATTTATACAGGAGTATTAAAGACGTGATTGGATAATGATGAAGGTAATTAGTGACGAAGTGATTGAGTCTTCCTGGCAGAACTTAGGCTAAAGCTTCCATTTCTACCAGAAAGACTCGGGAGATAGAGGAATGTACGAAGCATACATTTATTGACAGCTCAGCGAGCACAATTATAAATTTCTTTGGCGGAAGGCCCCGTCCATGGGTTCGTAATCCGAGGGGTAGCGAATCTGCATTTCCTGCCTGAAGACGAAGGCAGGGGCGCAGCAGACCCCCAAAATTAGGTGGATTATGAGACCTCCAGACGGGGCCAGCCTTCCCCCCAAAAATAGATGAAGTATACCCACCAGTTGTGAATCCTAAGGTTCCTGGAAGAAATAGAAAGAGAGTTAGGCATGACCAGTATAATGACGTTAGATATAAACTTCTAAGTTTTTTACAGAAATAGCCGCAATAGGCCAGACACAGACATCAACGATAGGCAGACACAGACAGCCACGATAGGCCCACAGAAATAGCCATGATAGGCAGACACGGACAGGCCTCGATAGACCAACAGAAATAGCCACGATAGGCAGACACAGACAGCCACGATAGACCCACAGAAATAGCCACGATAGGCAGGCACGGACAGGCCTCGATAGACCCAAACAGAAATAGCCACGATAGGCAGACACAGACAGCCCACGATAGACCCACAGAAATAGCCATGATAGGCAGACACGGACAGGCCTCGATAGACCAACAGAAATAGCCACGATAGGCAGACACAAGACAGGCCTTGATAGACCAACAGAAATAGCACGATAGGCAGACACAGACAGCCTCGATAGACCAACAGAAATAGCCACGATAGGCAGACACAGACAGGCCTCGATAGACCCACAGAAATAGCCACGATAGGCAGACACAGACAGGCCTCGATAGACCCACAGAAATAGCCCATGATAGACAGACATGGACAGGCCCCGATAGGCCGAACATAAATAGCCACAATAGGCCAGACGCGGACAGCCACGATAGGCAACGCGACAGGCCCCAATTGGCCCCGAACATAAATAGCCGATAGGCCAGACGCAGACAGCCACGATAGGCAGACACCAGACAGGCCCCGATAGACCAACATAAATAGTTCACGATAGGCCTCACGTCAGACAGCCACGATAGGCAGACACAGACAGGCCTCAATAGACCAACAGAAATGGCCACGATAGGCCAGACGCAGACAGCCACGATAGGCAGACGCAGACAGGCCTCGATAGACCATACAGAATTAGCCATGATAGGCAGAACACAGACAGCCTCGATAGACCGTACAGAAAAATAGCCATGATAGCCAGACACAGACAGGCCTCGATAGACCATACATAAATAGCCACGATAGGCCAGACGCAGACAGCCCACAATAGGCAGACGCAGACAGGCCTCGATAGACGTACAGAAATAGCCATGATGGCCAGACACAGATAGGCTTGATAGACCATACCAGAAAAATAGCCATGATCAGCCAGACAGGACAGGCCTCGATAGACCAACGTGGAAATAGCACAATAGGCCAGACGCAGACAGCCACGATAGGCAGACACGGCAGGCCTCGATAGACCGTACAGAAATAGCTTGATTAGCCACACAGACAGGCCTCGATAGACCGTACATAAATAGCCAAATAGCCAGACGCAGACAGCCACAATAGGCAGACGCAAGACAGGCCTCGATAGACCATTGATTAGCCACGATAGGCAGACGCAGACAGGCCTCGATAAGACCGTACATAAATAGCCACGATAGGCCAGACGCAGACAGCCACAAGATGACAGACGCAGACAGGCCTCAATAGGCCGTACAGAATAGCCACAATAGGCAGACACAGACAGGCCTCAATAGACCGTACAGAAAAATAGCCATGATGGCCGGACACGGACAGGCCTTGGATAGGCCGTACAGAAACAGAAATAGCCACAATAGGCCAGACACAGACATAGCCACGATAGGCCATACAAAAATAGCCTATAGCCAGACACAGATAGGCATCGATAGACCGTACAGAAATAGCCACGATAT
>NW_020528301.1:0-21660 GCF_003368295.1 Carassius auratus | reverse complement strand
ATAAACAGGCCATGACTCGCAAGATTCTCAACATCACAGACGTGGTAAGGATCTGCAGAGTGGTCAAAGATCTGACCTCTAGTCATGTGCTATAATACACATTTAAGGTCATGTTATGTCCCTCTTACGCGAATCATTGTCTCTCAGGTCGCTGCATGCAAGGATTCTGGTTACGACTGGTTTGAGCAGCTCCTTCAGAATGTAAGTTGTCCATCTATGGTTCAAGGACAATTTTGATTTGTTTTTCCAATGCTTAATTGTGCATTTAGGGCTTCAAGAAGATCTGGGATAGTACCCTGAAAGGTTGCATGTCTGAACCGCAAAAGGGGTGACAGAAGAGCAAAATACTCAATTCCGATCCATTCTGTTGCACTTTTCCGAAATAGAAAGCAAATTCTGACTTACTGAGTTGAATTGAACATAGCATTAGCCCCGGGTTACTCCTATGGGTTAAGAATTGTGACCTGGAATATATATATAAACCTAACCACTGATGTAATCAATGTTGTCACAGCTGTTAAAGTCAGAAGAGGATGCCTCGTACAAACCGGCCAGGAAGGCTTGTGCTCAGCTGGTGGACAGTCTCGTGGAGCATATTCTGAAATACGAGGAGTCTCTCGCTGGTATGAGCGGTGTTAAATTATGATGCAAAAGATTTACCTTGGTTGAAGTTTTGATGAGTTTTTTCCTGTTTTGCAGACTGTGAGAATAAGGGGTTGATGTCCAGTTGCCTAGTGGCTTGTATTACCACGCTGTACCTGTTTAGTAAGATCCGACCCCAGCTGATGGTGAAACATGCCATGACTATCCAGCCGTATCTAACTACAAAGTGTAATGTGAGTATGCTGTCGGGAAACTTAGGATGTATTGCAGGGGTCACCAAACTCGGTCATGGAGGGCCGGTGACCTCTAGAGTTTACCTCCAACCCTAATCAAACACACCTGCTAATCAGTGTCTTACTAGGCATGCTTGAAACTTCCAGGCAGGTGTTTTCAGGCAAGTTGGAGAAGGACACCAGACCTCCAGGACGGAGTTTGGTGACCCCATGATAATTGCAATAAATGGTGTTGTGCTGCCATCTAGAGGCCAGAGAGTGAAGGCACTTCTTGTGCTTATTGTGTCCCTACAGACCTCGAGTGATTTTATGGTGATCTGTAATGTGGCTAAAAATCCTGGAGCTTGTTTATTCCTTTTGATGGACCATCCGAGTGAAATTTCCTCACCACCATCGAAGAAGACCTGATGAAACTCATCATCAATACGGCATGACGGTCAGTTGAAGAGCAAGTGTCAGTAACTCTGAAGTCTAGCGGTTTGTAGATAGCTTCATGGTGCCATCTGCCTTGTTTCCTGCAGGTTGTGCAGCACTGCGTGAGTTGTCTCGGTGCGGTCGTCAATAAGGTCACCCATAACTTCAAGTTTGTGTGGTCTTGTTTCAACCGATACTACGGTGAGGAAATTTCAGTGCCGGCCAGGAGTCTTTTTCTCTTTTTTTTTTTTTGATGATCCTGAGAGTGTTAACCACTCTAAAATTCTTCTTCTTTCACGTGAAGGAGCACTAAACAAGCTGAAGTTGCAGCATCAGGAAGACCCAAACGGCACCATACTGGTGTCTAATAAACCTGCTCTGCTGCGTTCACTCTTCACTGTGGGTGCCCTGTGCCGGACACTTCGACTTTGACCAAGAGGAGTTCAAAGGCAGTAATAAGGTGAGATCCTCAAGTCATGATCTCTGGATTTTAAAAGGCTTGAATCCCAGAAAGAAATTTGTCAGCATTAATACATGTACTATAATGGACTATAATAAAACTAGTCAAATTATAAATCATTTGGTTAATGGTTGTCTTCTCTTTCAGGTGGTCATAAAAGACAAAGTGCTGGAGCTGCTATTGTATTTCACTAAAAATGAGGATGAAGAGGTGCAGACCAAGGCCATCATTGGTCTAGGTAAATATTTGCGCTCCATAATCACTGAATTTCTTGTTTTTACCTTTTCACTGTACTCACAGTGAACCAAACCATGATCTGTTGGTTCTCCAGGCTTCCTGTTCATCCAGCACCCAGGGCTAATGTTTGCTTCAGATGTGAAAAACCTCTACAACTGCCTCCTGGCTGACAGGAAAACGTCAGTGAATCTGAAGATCCAGGTGCTAAAGAACCTGCAGATGTACCTGCAGGAGGAAGACTCGCGCATGCAGGAAGCCGACAGGGAGTGTGAGTGTCATTTCTGAAGGATTTTCCTCGTCTGTGCTCAATGCAGCTGTCACTTTGTAAGTAGCTCTCCAGTTAGCTATTTGTATTCTCATTCTTTTGTCATTGGTCTTTTCAGGGAAGAAGATGTCTAAGCAGGAGGACCTGAAGGAGATGGGTGACATCTCATCTGGCATGAGCAGTTCTATCATGCAGCTCTACCTCAAGCAGGTGCTGGAGAGCTTTTTTCCACACGCAATCCAGCGTACGGCACTTTGCCCTCAATGTAATCGTCCTGACACTCAGCCAAGGCCTCATTCATCCTGTACAGGTACGTATCCACTCCACAAACTCCCCTAAAGGCGGTCTGAATGAGAGTTTCGTTGGACTTGTTTGTTTCCTCCTCCATTAGTGTGTTCCGTATCTTATTGCAATGGGAACCGACTCGGAACCCACAATGAGGAATAAATCTGATCAACAGCTGGTGGAGATCGATAAGAAATACACAGGATTCATTCATGTAAGTGGATTTGAACCACTAACTTGCATTTATAATGAATGATGCAATAAATCGTAATATATTAGGTGTAGGTATTTGTCAAATAATAATATTTAGAAATGAAAAAATCCTCAGAGCTGTTGCTAACAAGTGTTATAATTAACATCCTATATAGTTTTATAAAGCAACATTTCTTGTTTCATTTGGTTTAACTTGACATACTAAAACCAAACCTGAAATAAAAATTTATAAAAACTAACTAAACCTATTTTACAGAATACTTAAACTAATATATTTACATAAACATAAAACCACACTTCACAATCAAAAACTACACATTAAAATATATATATAAAAAAAATGAAATAAAGATCTGATAATATGTCAGTTATTCTGAAATAACTGTGGATGTATATGCCATCCAAACAGATGAAGGCTGTGGCGGGGATGAAGATGTCCTATCAGGTGCAGCAAGCCATTGTGGATTCAAAGGACATGATAATCAGAGGTTTCCGACAGGATGAGACAAACACAGCTCTTTGCGCTCACCTCTACACCATGGTGCGTGGAAACAGGCAACACCGCAGGGCTTTCCTCATCTCCCTGCTCAACCTGTTTGATGACAACGCGGTTAGTGAGCTTTTTTTCATGTTTTGCATTATGCGCTTCTCTGTGGTACATTTTCTTTTATATTATTATTGTCTTCAGTAACTACATTTTATGCTTTCCTGTAGTGTTTCTTGAATGTTGTTTTGTTTTCTTCCCATTTAGAAGTCAGACGTGAACTTGCTGTTGTATGTCGCAGACAATCTGGCCTGCTTCCCATATCAGAGTCAGGAAGAGCCGCTGTTCATTATGCACCATGTAGACATCACACTATCAGTGTCCGGCAGTAACCTGCTGCAGTCATTCAAAGAGGTGTGCTGCTTTCTCAACCAGTCAGTGTGTTGAATTTCTACCCTTTTACTGTAACTCTCTTAAGCACACAGTAGTCTAGTAAATTGTTCAATAAACAATAAGTGTTAAATAATATTATGGTAGATATAAATCCTAATTTAGGGCAGACATAAATTTATTAGTATCTAAAAACAAAACATTTTATTCCAAGCTCGCTAGCCCTTAATTTTTATATTATTTTATAAAAAAAATTTTAGGGCTAATTCTAGAAATTTTATTTAAAAAAAAAAAAGCTATAAAAAAACGATGTTGACTGTTTTATTTAAGTGTTATTTATATACTTATTAATTTATTTCTATTTATTATTATATAATTATTTATTAATATTAGATTTACATTTTTAATTTGTTTCAGTAATTTTGTAAATTTGCATTTAATTTGATTAAATTTCATATTTTGTATGTATATATATATATCTCACAGGTTTTGAAATGCATTTACAAATAAATTTTGTTTGTCCTTTTTGCAGCATTTTTTGTGAGGACTGGCATAACCTTCTCTAATAATCTTGTCTTGTATTGCAGTCTTTGCTAAAGGAACCTAGACCACGGGAAAAGAAGAAAAAAAGAGGGAAAAAATATGGCTCTGAGGAAGAGGATGAAAGTAGCAGAGGAAGCAGCAGTGATAGTGATAGTAGTGATGAAGTTATCCGTCGGCCCAAGAAATCCAGACGATCCGCTGCAGTGAACTCTGACTCCGATTCAGACCTGGACTTGGAGGACGTTGACAAGGTCATGCTGCGTCTACCTGACAACCCCGAGCCCTTATTGGACTTTGCTAATGCCTCTCAGGGCATCTTGCTGCTCCTGATGCTCAAGCAGCACCTTAAGAACCTCTATGGCTTCTCTGACAGGTGAGTTTAAATCGCTAATCCAAATGCATTCTGGGCTGAAATATCTATTGTAATGTGTTCATGGCCCTGACAAACAACATAACATAACAAATGCCTCTTCGTCTCTTTCTGCAGTAAAATTCTGAAATACTCACCTACAGAATCTGCAAAGGTTTATGATAAGGCTGTAAACAGGAAGGCCAATGTGCATTTCAACCCACGGCAGACACTAGACTACCTGACAAACAGCCTGTCCAATGCAGATCTTACTTACGATGTCAAGAGGAGAGTCGTCAGACAGTATTTAGATGTAAACATTCTGATTTTCATTTTTTATTTGTGTTTTGCCTCATACAGTGTTGTTTAGAAAGGCTGAGTGATTACATTTATTAGAATTATTCTGTTTTATATATGTGTGTGTGTGTGTGTGTGTGTGTGTGTGTGTATATATATATATATATATATATATATATATATATATATATATATATATATACTGAAAAAAGTAAGAAAACACAAAAAAATAAATAAATACAAAATAATTTATGATTATTAAACCTGACGTAACTTTCAAGCTATTTTAGAGCAAAAAAAAATTAACATAAGTATTTATATATAATTGTATTTATTTTTAGCTTGAAAATTACTTGAGGTTTAATATAATCATTAATGATTTTTTTATACAAACATAATAATTATTTAATATATATGGTTTAACGTGTATAATATAAAAATATGAATGTTTTTATATACTCAATAACAATAAAAAAACTGAAACTAGTGCAAATTTTCATTAATTTACAAAAAAAGTTACAAAAATTTGGCTAAATGTTTTTTTTTATTAAAATTTAAATAACAAATAAAAATATATACAATATATAATAAGGTAATTAAAAATATTAATAAAGATTATAATACTATATAAATAATGCTAAAATAACAGGTTAAGACATTTAATATATTAAGAAAAAAAGTAATGACAAACAGCTCATTGATTTGACTTGAATTTATTTATTAAAGTGAACGGTTTGTACTGTTTCACAAAAATGAGTCAAATTGACCATCTCTAACTGTTTTATTCCACAGTTTAAGGTACTGATGGAGCACTTGGACCCAGATGAGGAAGATGAGGAAGGAGAGGCTTCGGCCAATTCCCACGCCAGAAATAAAGCCATCACTGCTCTACTAGGAGGCTCCAGCTCCAGCCCCAAGAACAATGCTGCGGAGTCGTACGATGACGACAGCGATGCGGACGAAAAGGCTCCTGGGGTAAGAAAGCCCCTGTGCTAAACTTTTCATTCGACTCTTGATGTCTTGTGTTACTGTCACTTGAAAACACCATGTGTTTGTTCTCTTCTAGTCATCACGGAGATCCAGGAGAGGCGGAGATTCGGCAGAGGCATCAGGTCACATGAACGAAACGGTGGAAGCCATGGACGTCATTGCTATCTGCTGCCCCAAATATAAGGACCGGCCGCAGATAGCGCGTGTTATTCAGAAGACAAGCAAAGGATACAGCATACGCTGGATGGCCGGATCATACTCCGGCACCTGGGCGGAGGCCAAGAAACGCGACGGACGTAAACTGGTGCCTTGGGTGGACACTATTAAGGAGTCGGACATTATTTACAAGAAAATTGCCTTGACAAGTGCGCACAAACTGACCAACAAAGTAGTGCAGACTTTACGTTCACTATACGCAGCCAAGGAAGGAACTTCCAGCTAATTAAATCTGTATTAACTCTCGAACTGTTACACTCAACAAACTCTCAGCAGCCAAACTTCATCAGGATTTAATGTTTTGTAAACATATTCGGAGAGAAAAGAGTACTACAGACACACAGGTTTTAAGATCCAATGCAGAACTGGTCGAAATTAAGGAACGACGATTTTAAAAGTGTGGTCTGTTTGGAAATGTAGATGTGTATCCTGTACATCTTTTAAGTTAAACGGAAAAGAAAGAAACGGAGCTCCTTCGCTGTTGTGCAGCAACTTGGTTGTTTGAATTTTATCCCCCTCCACTGTATCATAGTTTAACACAAAACTGAAACAAAAAATGTTTATATCTCTTGACGAAGAAAAAAAAAACTGTTCAAAGAAATAAACCTAAAGTGAATGTTGAAAAGTAGTCTGTTGATGTTCTTAATAAAGTGACCTTGGAGTTTAACCTAGCACCGGATGGGTTTCTTTAGTTTAGCTCAGTTTCCAGGGAAATAAACTTTTAAACATCTCCTCTGCTTTATGTTTTACTTCTTTTGTGCTGTAAAATGGAGTCTCCTGACATAATTTATTCAGTTGAAAGCAGAGCATGCAGTATCTGTTGCCTTCATGGAAGGGAGGTTTTTTTTTGTTGTAAATGTAGATTTTGATGTATTGGGTCAGCGTTTGGGTCTCTACACCCCACAGCGGGACGAGGGACCCCCAGCATGTGTGGAGGAGCAAATACTGCAATAAATTTTTTACTTCTCTTTGTTACTTGTCTGGTTTGCGTTTGACTTTGATTTTTAATGTTCACATTTATGCATCGTTTCTAAAAGGGATGTTGTGTCGGCTTTAGATCTTATTTTATGACTGAATGTTAGAATTTATTATAGATGTCTGCAAATGTACTATACACTACCATTAGAGAGGTTGACGTCTGTAAGTTTTAATGTCTCACAGAGCTGCTTTTACTTGATCAGAAATAGAGTAAAAACAGTGATATAAAAGACCATTACAATAATGTTTTCTATTCAAATATATTTTCAAATGTAATTTTATTTCTGTGATGCAAAGCTGATTTTTCATCAGTCATTACTTCAGTCTTTAATCACATGATTTTTCGGAAACCATTCTAATATTTTGATTTTGTGCCCAAGAATTAATTTTCTGCTAAAGAAGCATTTCATATTATTATCATTATTGATACATAACACATCTGAATATTTTGTTGTAAATACCACTGATTTTTTGTTGTGTCCTCTTTTGGAATGCCAAAGAAAGTATTTTCGCTTACACAACAAAAAAGTGTCTCCACAACATGGCTCTGGCGGCAACAGTGAGAATCAAAGTTATGCCGTCTTTCTTTGTGTAAACATTTGGACGGCGTTATGCAAACCTTCTTCCGATAGAGATTTGGGGGGGGGGGGGGGGGTGTTTGAATGAGGCATTTTAGGAGGGCGTGGACAAGTCTTACATTTTATGAACAATATCTCTTTGGGTTTGAGACTTTAGTCTTTGCAACTTTACAGATGTTCTTTATGCACCAAGAGCTTGTAACACTCCAAACTTGAAATCACATAATATGACCCCTTTAGGGTAAGGAATATAAAAACAAAAGGCATGAAACATTGCCACAACATCACTGCAACAACTTTTGTTTGTACTTTACTGGAACGTCCAGGTCATACCACAGTCTAAAATTTGGTAAATCTGTTCCAGCAGAGTTGTGATTAACCAGGTCACAAACAGCATGACTTTCTATTAATTTAACTCTTGTGTATGTTTAACCACTTCATCCAGTTTTGGATCTATATGTATTCAAGTTATACGTGGAAATCAGCTAGTTTGTCGAGGGTCCAGTCATAGTTTGGCCAAACTGGGCATTCCAGGATAACCCAAAACAAACCATAGATCAGCCTGGTAGTCTGCAAACCATCTTAGACTAATTATAGATGTTTTTCCGGCATAGTAGTGACTTGAATAATCCTAAAGAAAGAGTTCCCTCAGGGAAACGTGAAGCTTACTGACCTACTTTTAATGTGACTTATAGGAAAGATGTTCTAAATTACTACATTTAGCGTGATGTAAAACCCTCTTTGCTCTGTGAGTGTGTTTAAAATGAGTAATACCAGGTCCCCCGGCTAAATCAGTGTTACAGGTCCTACAACTCAAACTTCCCGTCACAATAATCTGCTCTGGACTGAACTACAGGATGACTCCGTCGGGTTTGATTCCCAGATTCATTAAAAGATCCAGGGGGTGTGGTTGGATCCAGATCCAACTCCTCCCACCTTACATATATCTAAACCTACCTGTCTCCACCCCCTTATTCCTAAACCCACTAATCTCCACCCCTAAACCTACCCATCTCCCAGAGCTCCACCCCTAAGCCTGCCAAACTCCACCCCCTAGTTGTGGCTCCAAATACGCCCCCTGGATCTTGTGTTTTGCAGTGAGGGGCTACTGGGCTCTGTTTATACTCCACTCCCACTGCATTAAAAAGGACGACTCATGAGCTGGAAGAACACTTGGATTTGTCCTCTAGAAGTGACAGAAGAATGAAAAAGCGCGAAAGCATGAATCCCGGTTTTGTTATGGACATTGTCGAGCTAGAGTCGTTTGTCAACAGCCCTCCTCGCGGATTCTTTGTGGAGAGTCGCGCGGACTGCAGAGTCGTGAAGTGGGATCCGGAGAACAGCTGCGTGTTCATCGATGAAGTCCAGACTAGCGAGGGGAAGGTGATTTTCTGTAATTCTCCAGGAAGGTAAATTGATTAAATAACGTCAATTTGACAATATGCAGGTTTAGATATAGCCTGCGTTTGTAACTCTTCTTGGCCATTTCAGGAAAGTCATTGTACGCACTTTGGGAGAGTACACAGATTTGAGACGACAGCTAACCTCAAAAACAACATACATCCTTGTGTCCGCATGCACGAAAACAAAGGTCAAAGAAAAGAGAAAAGATTATGTTACAGGTAGGATTTTTTTAAATATAATATTTCTCCGTGAAAGTCTTTGACCTTCTTCTGTAAATTAACGTGTTTTTACGTATTACAGAGGAGATCGATGTGCTGTGTCTAATCATTATATATATATATATATATATATATATATATATATATATATATATATATACACACACACATACACACACACACACAGGTGCATCTACAAAATTTTGAATATCATGGAAAATGTCTTTATTTTTTGTAATTTAATAAAAAAAGGAAACTAGATTCTAGATTTATTGCACACAAACTGAAATATTTCAAGAGTTTTTGTTTTTTGTTTTTTTGTTTTAATTCTGATGGTTACGACTTACGGCTTGGAAAAATAAAAAATTCTGTAATATTATATTTTGAGCTTGATTAGTTTGATTAATTTTGAGTATGAATACTGGGTACCTCTTGGGCTCGTTTCTAAGCAACCACAATTATGTGAAAGACTACTGACATGACAGTTGTCCAGAAGACAATCATCAACACCCTCCACAAGGAGGATAAGCCACAGAAGGTCACTGCTGAAAGGGCAGGCTGCATCTAAATATATTCATAGAAAGTTGACTGGATGGAAAAAGTGTGGTAGGAAAAAGTACACAAGCAACAGGGATGTCCACAGCTTTGGGAAGATTGTCAGGAAAAGCTGATTCAAAAACTTGGGAGAGCTTCACAAAGAGTAGACTGAAGCTGGAGTCAGCGCATCAAGAGTCACCACACCCAGACGTCTTCAGGAAAAGAGCTACAGCTGTCACATTCCTTGAACCAAGCCACTCCTGAACTAGAAACAATGTCAGAAGCATTTCATCTGGGGTAAGGAGAAAAATATCTGGACTGTTGCTCAGTGCAAATTCCAAAGTCCTCTTTTCAGATGAAAGTCAATTTAGCATTTAATTTGGAAATCATGGTCTGGAGTCTGGAGGAAGACTGCAGAGGCCACAGAATCCAAAGTCCAGTGTGAAGTTTCTGAAATCAGTGATGATTTGGGGTGCTGTGACGTCTGCTGGTGTCGGTCCATTGTGTTATGCACAATGGACAAGTCCAAGTCCAAAGTCAATGTAAACATCTACCAGGAAATTTTGGAGCACTTTATGTTTTCATCTGCTGACAAGCTTTATGGACATGCTAATTTCATTTTGCAGAAGGACCTTAGTACCTACCCACACTGCCAAAACCACTTCCAAGTGTTTTGCTGACCATGATATTACTGTGCTTGTTTGGCCAGCCAACATGCCTGACCTGAACCTCACAGAGAATCTATGGGGTATTGTGAAGAGGAAGATAAGTAACATCTGACAAACAATACAGAGGAGCTAAAGGCTGCTATCAAAGCAACCTAGGCTTCAATAGCCGCATTTCCACTGTCAGGCCAGTGCGAGCCAGGGCTTAAAGTGGTCCAGGCGGGGCTAATAGCCTCGGGCCAGTAGCAGCTCCGCTGCATGTCACTAAAACACGCCCTTTACACGCCTGTATTTGCTGTTTGCAGGCTTGGTTAAATATTCAAATTCAAAAGCTTTGATGTTTTACCATAGAATAAGTGATACATTGATCATAATGAATTAATTTATCAGGACTCAAAATTAATCGCACATAAATACACTTATTTCTATTCTATTTATTCATTTTTAACGCTTGAAAATAGCCTGCATATTCAGTCGAGTCTATTTCTGTTTATTTGTAGCATTAGCCTATACTTCACATTAAGAATGATTGATAATATCTCTATTTTTATAAAAAGCTCCCGAACAAAAACATTATTATATTTTTATGATTTTCATGACTCTCGAGATGAGACTTATGACGGATAATAAAAGTTACTAAATAAATACAAGATTGTGACAGATAATAAGAAACAGACATTCTGATTTCTTCAAGCAGTCATATTTACCATGTTTACTATGGTAACATGTTGAGCGTGCATAGTCTTTTACATCGCTTAAAATATTTCTGCCTGGTATGGTGATCCACATCGGATCGGAATCGCGTTATTTCAAACACTCGCTGCTGACTGAAAGTCTTATGAACTCTCCCCCTTAAGACTTATATAAAAAAGTATTTAATGCTGGTGTTAAAGCTGTTATCTTTCTGAAATGATCCGCGCTGACGCTCTCCAGACACGGAGAAACTCCGCCTTTGTTCATAACCCCTCCTCTAGCCCCAGCTGGCCCGCTTTGGCCCAAGGTTTTCGTTGGGCCAAAAAACCCTGGCCGTTGACCCGAGGAAGCCCCAATGAGGCACGATCAAGCCCCGGAAGTGACAGTAGAAATGCGACTGGCCCTGGCATGACTAGCACACCCGCTTTAAGTCCGACAGTGGAAACGAGGCTATTAACGCCTCAGCAGTGCCACAGGATGATCGCCTCCATGGCACGTCCCACTCAAAATCTTTTTTTTTTTTTTTTTTGAGAAAAAAATAAATAAAATTGAGATACTGAATTTATTATTTTCTTAAGGTGTATGTCATAACCATCAGAATTTAAAACAAAAAACTCATGAAATATTTCAGTTTGTGACCAATTAATCTAGAATATAATAAAGTTTGCTTTTCTGAATTTAATAACAAAAAAAAACTTTTCCATGATATTACAATTTTTTGAGATGCACCTGTGTGTGTGTGTATATATATATATATACACACACACACAAGTCTGTGGTCGTTTAGTCATTTTTTTTATTTTAAATAGGAATATTTTGAAATATATTATAAGACTTATATAACAGAGGATATAGATCTGAAAACTTTCATATATATACTGCCGTTCAAAAGTTTGGGATCAGTAATCAGACATTTGTAATGTCTTTTTGCTCATTACGGCTGCATTTATTTGATCAGAAATACAGTAAAACAGTAATGTGTTACTGTTTATATAACTATAATAACTGTTTTCAGCACTGATAATAAATCAGCATATTGGAATGATTTCTGAAAGATCATGTGACACTGAAGACTGGAGTAACGATGCTGAAAATTCAGCTCTGCCATCACAGAAATAAACTGTATTTAAAGTATACTGAGATAGAAAACCATTATTTTAATTTGCAATAATATTTCACAATGTTACTGTTTGTCCTGTATTTCTGATCAAATAAATGCAGCCTTGATAAAAAAAAGAGACTTCTTTAAAGGGCTCATGAATTGAGGAATCAACTTTTACTTGAGCTTTTGATATCTAAGAGGTCATCATACTAAAACAATAACCTGTAGGTTCCAGAACTGAAAACATCCTTGTTACTGAAATAAAAGTTTATATTGACACGAAGCCGAGCGAATGCCAGATCCTGGAATATACCTTCCTATACTAGACAGTAGGACTAGGCGATATGGCCTAAAAAAATCCCTTATTTTTTCACAAAAAGTCAGATTTACGATTTAAATCGATTTTTTCCCGCCTACTTAAAATCAATATTCAGATAACAAAGAAAATGTTCAAAACTAGTTTTAACTTCTGGGATTTGATCTGGATTTCACATTCAAGTTAATCGATAAAATCAATTTATCGCCCAGACCTACTAGAGAGGTTAAACACCACCTCCAAATTCTGTAACCCCGCTCACTGATTCGCACATAATGTTTACATTTAGTCATTTTTGCAGACGCTTTTATCCAAAGCGACTAGGTATCATTAAACTTTGCTTCCATTGCATACTGTATTTATAAAGTCAAACGCCTCAACCTTCTTATCATTGACTACAGCTCTTGGATATTATGTGGTGGCGATCAACGGCCGTCATCCAATGATCAAATGGGAGATGGAGAGAGGCTTAGACATGACCATTTCATCTGTTGCTGGAGAGAGCTATTCAGTTGATGTGAGTTTCTCTGTAATGGAGACTCAATGATTAATGATGTACAAGTTTAGTGTCCTTTTTCTGGAAATGTAAAAATGAATAAAAGTTAGTTTTGTGTGTGTGTTAAGGTTGATGTTAGTGCTGCACTACAGGGATGGGTCGGTGAGAGCTTTCAAATCCTTGATGATGGAGAAAAGGTGAAACCCATATGGAGAGACACACATTTCATCATTGAGTACTGTTCCGACGCCCTTTTTGACTTTCCCTACTGGTTCGGCTTCAGCAAACGACAGTTCACGGTGTGTTTTAATAAGTGAGCAGGTCTCTGATGAGTTGTAGTATTGAGAATATGACTGGATATCTGATCTTGCAGGTCTCTTACCATGGAAGAGGAGATCAACACCCCAAATGTTGTGTGAAACAGCAAATATCTACTGAAAACAGGCATCAGTCTATGGAAATATAAGCCCCAGATGAGGAGACCGTTAAAACACCTTAAAGGACTGTTTTATTTTCAATAAATCTTTATTATGTAAGCAGTAATACAAAACATTTTTTTTAAAGAAATGGAGGTTATTGGAATTTAATCATAATTATAATTCTGTTGAAGCAGAAAGATTTACATCCTCACATTGTAAACTAGCAAACTGAAGATAGTTACAATACTTTTTTAAATGGGTCACTTTAAGCAAAAGTGCCCGAATGTGTTCCATTCATTGCTTTAAATGAGTCATATCATGAGGAAACATTTTTTTCCTTGAATCCTTCCGGATAGCTAAAATCAAGCCAAACAAATAAAGGATTTCGCAACTTCTGCTATCACACAGAGTAAAACATTTCATTATACTCTAATTTTATATATTTACTGTGGTGTGTAGCACCAACACTCTGCATATACCTCCAGAGAATCGATAGAAACGTGCAGTTATACTAAACCTAATCATTTCAGCACTGATTAGTTTGTAATCCTGTCATGTAATGCAGATTTTGCTAAACTATATTTCACACAACAGGAAACCTGCAATCCGGTGTGTGAGCATTACTTGTCACTTTTAAAGGCACAGTAACAAAAAACCTGACCGTTCAAATCTAACGTTCAGAGAGAGATGGGAAATGAGGTATGAAAACTAAACTTTTTTTTTGGACAAATCTTTACTATTTGACCTTGATGAAAAAAACTGATGAATGATATGACCCCCTTAAAACATTTCTTAAAATACCTTATACTGGGATATTAATAGTAATAACAACCTTTTTTATTTCTTTAGTTATTTTTTGAAGGTTTGTAATGTGTACATATCATTTTGCAATTGAAATGCCTTTGTGACCATCACTGTGAACGCTTCACTCAGTTTTCTTGCCACTTCCTCTAATTAACTGACAAACCATTAACCAAAATATTTTTTTGGTTAGTGCTTGCACTACGGTTTCAGCTGCTTTTAAATCTGTATTGAACCGTTCAGGGCAACAGTAGAAGGGCTGATGCTGCTTTGGTGATGGTCTGGATGTACTCTTTGTAGTCACTGCCACAGTAGCTGAGCATCAGGTGATTTATGATTCCCACAGCACACATGAGTGACAGGAAGAAGAGAATGCGTTTCCCGAACAGGAAGCCAGGAGTGCTGTCAGGTATACAAGCAGAATATCAGTTTACTGTCTAGGTTACAACATGTAGTTATTGTCTCTGTTTTAAAGCTAAATCCAGGGTTCAAACCAATAAGTGATGTAATCACTTAAGTTCTACCCACATCATAATTTTTTTAAAGGTTCAATGACTAACTTTTGTATTGAGTTTAACTTTAGGCAATATTTAATGCTGTTGGAATGCATAACAACCACATTTGTGTTTCATGTAGTTTTAAGGTCAGTTTACACGAATGCATCTTTATCACAAGAAAACGTATTTTTGGTGTTCAAACGGGCTTATCTGTTCACAGTTATGGATTTGTAAGTTTAAAAATCTTACCTCTGGCAAGTCTGCCCCAAGTAGCCAACAAAGTACTTCTGCCGGACCACAAGGTAGATAATGCCAGCAAAGGCAGCTGGAGCTGTTACAAAAATGGTTTAATGACTAAAGTGACTATTTAAATTATATAGGATAATTTCCAAGAAAGTTATTGTATTTTCTCACGTAAGTGCATTTTATCAGGGCGGACTCTTATTATATATTTGACGGTTCCTACTCAATGACCATTTCAGTAGTATTCAAAAACAGAGCCAAGTTATGTGGGCAAATATTTGTATATGGTTCATAAAATAACTTTTTAGTCAGGAAATGCAAACCATTTCTTCTACATTACACAGCGGAAAATTCTTTTATCTGATCTTACCATTATATTGAAGTGAAAGTTAAAAATAACAAAGGCACTTCTGCTTATTAAAAAAAAATATATATAATAATTATTCAATCACTTAAATTACTTTTTTTTTTTTGACAAATGTGATTAATTTAATTGTACCTTGGCTGAGACAGATACCAGCGCACCACAGTACTGCCAGAAATGTGGGGTACGTGTCCATGCAGTTTCGACTGAGAAAAACATAATTAGAAAACATAAATCATTATGAAGCAGATCATTTTATTAATATCTTTTTATACAGTTTCAGAAACTAACTCTTATCAGCTAACTAACTCTTGTTTCATTTGACCAAACTGATGTAAAGACGTGCTGTCAGTTCTTCTTCTAGAACTTCCATGTAGCCTTTCAAAATATTGTGAAAGAGCAGTTACTTCCTCTCTGGTGGTGGATGCTGACACTTATGATTGCATCTAAATTATGTTAAACTACCAAAGCAGAACCCAACAGTCTAGATATCCAACTGATAATGATGCTGTTGGTTTGGATTATTATATATTATATTATTATTATTATTATTTTCACGTTCATAATTTACTTAAAATTAGCCCATTTGCTTTAATGTAATGCAAAATTATGTAAATAAATCAGGAAATTCGTTTCTAGGAAAACATCGAACTGTTATGCAAAGAAAGCTACTCCAACACTATTTCATAAATGAATTATTTATCTATCCATATACATACATGTATATATAGAGAGAGAGAGAGAGAGAGAGCTCTTTTGTTCCAGTCAAATTCTACACTCTAGTTTAGAAACTTGAACCAATGTTACTCACTTTGCACAAGACAAACGCTCAAAGGCTGCTGAATGAGGTTTAGAATGTTGACCCGTGCACTCTTTCTCAACCTTTAAGGCGAAGAACACTAGAGGAGAAGTCAATGTATTAAAGATTGGACATATATGGGACGTTTGAATGCATTTTAATGTATATTTAGTCTACAGTATGGACTAATTCCTGGTAGTTGTATTAACACAACACAGTGTTTCAAAAATAATTTGCATACACCTTCTGCATAAACATCATTTAAGAATCCAAACTAGTAATGATAATAAAATCTAAAATGTCATACCATTCTGAACGACGCTGAGAAGTGTGACCAGCACCAGTAAGAAAATGTTGTCCATCACAGCCTCAAACATGTTCTCTAGTATGAACTGCGGATCTGGCTCAGACTGCTGGGGGGTCATTTTTAGCATCACAGATAACATCACCGCTGAACTGATGCGTTTCCTTATGGGAGGGCCACTTCTGCAAGTTCTGCTTCATGATGAAATGGCACATTTTGTACTTTTTAAAAGAAAATATGTGTGTGGAAACCCTATTCCTGGTGTAGCTGCATTTTCCGTTTCACAGCTCATCCTAGCAGTTGGTATTTTAGGATAAAATACAGTTTAACCATCTGAATGTGAAGTTGAAACCGACGGTCTGTTGACGGTCTCGCAGTGAAAGACTGCCCTCTGCTGGCTGAAACCGTTGGTGCTGGTCTTAGCTGGTTTCAGCTCGTCTTCCACTATAATATTCTGCTTGTGGAAGTGGATGTCATCAAACACTGCATATTTTGGGTGTCTCTTTAATCTGACTCACCTGAATCAGCTCATCAGCATTGTCTAAATCTCCTGAAATGCTTGTCAAACAAGGGAACTAAACTGTGCATTTTCAGGAGGCCTCCATATCCAGGACCATAGACATCTACTATAAACCAGCCGACAGACCAAATGGTATTGTTACTTTTATATTTAAACACAAAATATAAGAAGTACATGCAATGTTGTTGAACAAGCCTTATCTATTTGGCTATTGTATATAACTTGTCATAAAAGTCATTATTTAAGTCAAGAGTGACCGTTGTTACTCAAATAGAAAAGCTGACAAAGCAAGACAACTGAACTTATTTGAACAATATTTTGACTGTTAATATATCATATGCTAAATAAATTAGAAGACAGTAAGTCTTGCTTACAGTGGCCCCACCAAGTATTTATCACACTTGAAAATGTCAGTTTTATTGTGTTAGATTAAAAAAAACACAACTCAACTTTGAGATCCTTTTAATTTCTTAACCAACTGCTTTTTTTTTTCAACAACATAACCGTCAGTGTTGTTCCTTCAAAGTGTTTTAATGATATAATTTTTTATTTGGCACTTGCTTTTCACACTCTTAAAATAACCAAACTCCGACCTTTTTAAGTAGACCAAAAACTGAACAAAGTGAAGCTGTTTGCATTCACATTTTCCATGCCCAGTTTAAAAATGGACTGACATGATTACTTGAAAATTGTAATACTGATCATAAGGTCTATTTTTAATTGTTTTTATTAATAAGGCAATGCATACGTTCTGGGTCTAAATGTATTTATATTTTGTATCAAGTACTCAACTAGAAGCAAAAACAACTACTGCACCAAAAAAAAAAACATGAAAATTGATTACTGCTTTTAATGGTAATGTAAACATGAAATTTAAAGTGCAAAATTATAACCATTGCTTACAATGTACAGAAAAAAATGAATGGAAATGCTTATGTAACTGCTGATAAATACATATTTTCCCAGCTATACTACTGTTTGAATTAGTATTTCTTTCTTTCAGTGAAGATGCATTAATTAGATCAAAATTTACAGTAAAGACATTAACAATTTTAAATAAACTTTCATAATCCTATGATTCAGAATCTTACTAATCCAAAACTGCAAGTGCTTTAAAATATTTTATTGGTTAGAAATTATTTTTAAACATTTGTATCCAACAAAAAGTGTAGAAACCACATATATAATCCGTTTGAAAGTGAAGCGGTTTCCACCAAGGCAAAATTAAATTCCAGTAAACACAACATATTACATTTTTGGGACCATTTAATATGAACTGTGTGTTAACCATAAAAAAAGACAACAAAAAAACTGTACAATGCTGTACAAACCTTAACAAATGCATTGTGCATACTTTGATCTTCAAACTCTGCACCCTTTAATGTTCTTTATTCTTCAAGTATACCAGACAAAACGTGTACTCTGGATTCATTTAACTGATCATGTACCACAGGCTTTTCTAACAGAAGTCTTGCATTCCCAACACGAAACAAAGGAAGAGATCTTGGGAACAACTTGTTTTGACATCAGACCAAACTTTAATTTTGTAAAATCTAAAAGCTATCAGAAAAATATATCTAAGCCATTAAAATCGGTGTTCTCAATTGCAGTCTGGTCCATCCCTGATATGTAGTCATCAAGATTCAACACAGAGTCATTTGTGGACTGAGAGTAGTTTAAAGTTGCTTCAGGAACCATAGTTGTTAAACAAGGATTTTGCTGTGCGCTTCCAACGGTCTTTTCCACATTTTGGCCGTTGTTCAACATCTCTAGGAGCCCCGTGCTGTCAGGTGAGAGGTTACTGACGGTCGTCGCAGGAGACAAAAGCTCGGCGAAGAACTGGTCATACGCTGGACTGTCGTATGCCGTTGTACTAGACGTGACCGAGTAGGGCGACGAGAGAGCCGTGCTATCCGGTTTTGGAGTAGATTCTCCTGCACTTCCCAAAAGCTGGTTTAATTTAGCCAGTTTCTTTTTCTTAGCCTTGAGCTTTTTCAGTAGCTTCAGTCTGAGGGCTTCTGTAGAGGTAATAGGCTGCTGGTCTGCCAAAAGGCTTGGGTTTTTCTTAACAGATGGGCATGTGCCACCAGGAAGAGTGATTGGTTTGTGTTGAGCCGCTACAGCAGGATTCACATCACTTGAATTTGGCAATTTCTTGCTTATGAAGCCACCAAACATGTCAGCTGGCTTTGCTGGCAGAGCTTCGTTGTCACATTTCAAATTGGGTTTTGGAACATGAGGAGGAAGCGTTATTGGTGTCGACTGGAAGGAAGGATGCCGTTGAAGTAATGAGGATGCAAACGGTGAAGGTGAATGTACTTGTGTAGCCACTGACGGTCTCGGCACCACTGGATTGGAAACCAAAGATCCTTCCTTCAATCCAGAACTTTGGGGTTTCGGAGGGTTTGAAGGTTGGCAAACGGACTTGGAGATACAAGATGAACTAGATGCGACAGAAAGACTGGGGATAGTGGCCGGGATGAGGGCTGGGCTCTGGGGAATCTGAAGAGCCTCAGTGGCTCGGTTCTCATCAACAAGAGTGAGGGTCACAATGTCTGTATGTGACAGACCCTCAAAGGTGTCCAGTAAAGTGGTACTGCCGATGGATGTATCCAGAGCGCCAGCAGCAGTCGAGTCTCCCACGGTGAGCGCGCTGATGACACACGTGTCATCAGCCACAGAGTCTGACAGTTCGTGCGGGTGTCTATCTTCGACATTCGTGAGTGCCGAGGGAGCTGTCGGTGAGAGAACTTCTGAAACTTCATTTTTAGTGGAGTCTGATTCCCAGAAAACAATGTGAATTTCATTGGCAGGAAATGAAAACCTCTTGTGGGTGATGCTGTAAGGGTATTTCAAATCATCGAGTTCTAGCCATGACCCTAAAAGACAGAATGCAAACATGTAAACGAACCACCATTAAGATAAAATTTTAATAACAATAAAACAGACCAAGTAATCGGAAATAACTGTCAGAATTAGCTATGGGTGCACGATAAATATCGGCCGATAATTAATGCACATCTTTTCAGTAAAGCCGGTTCTCTAATCAGTGGCAAATTCCATCAGGTGCAGGATTTCCCATAAAGCATCTGATACTACATGGAGCCATTGTTAACTGACAAGCTGCGCAAGTCAATTGTGATAATGAACATGTAATTAATTAATGCACATTAATTATCAGTCTATTTATTGTGCACCCCTAGAACTAGCTGTAAATCTATTTAATAAGTTGATCATTTTTGTGGATTTTATTTTATTTTTTTTTTGCTTTTATGTAATGTGCAAGTAATTTATTACGGAAGCATAATGTTAGAGGAAAAACTATAGCCCTAATCTGGAAAAGGGGACGGAAAGCAGCAGCTAATTTGCATCTAAAGATGCATGCATGAAAACAGCATGTTTCTGCTTCCCCTCAAAATAGGCATTTTCAAAATGATATAATCATCTGTGGAGTATTTGGAGCTGAAACTTCACAGACACATTTTTGGGAAACCTGAGACCTATATTCTGCCTTGTATAAAGGGGCATAATAGGTGCTCTTTAACAGAACAGCATTTAATTGAAGTAGAAATCTTTTCTAACATTAGAAATGTCATTGTGACAATGTGTCCTTGCTGAATAAAAGGAACCAGACTCCAAACTTTTGAATTGAATGGTGTAAAGTAGATCAACTAACGAACTCCCGGAATAAAAGACTCACCACTGCTCTGGCGGATCCAAGTGGCAAAGTGCTTTAGACGCTTATTGTACTGGATGACAGTGCTAACATTGTATTGCGTGCCCTGGAACTCAAATGACAATTTAGAGAGGTCTTTCCTGGGCAAGCCCTCCACAAAGTGCAGTGCAAACACCGAGGACAGTCTGCAAAAATGAACAAAGCCATATCAACCAACCACAAAGACCATGAGGTTAAATCGTGGTGAAACAAGGAGGGGATAAGAAAAAATACATGGAAAAAAAGAAATTTAGTTATTTCAACTCATACTTTTCAAGCACCATTTTCCTCCTTTGGTTTTTACGGTTGCAGTTACTGCACTGAGTGCGGTGGATGGCTTTTAGTGGATGCCAGTCATTCAGAATCTGAGTGAACGTTGTAAGAGTCTTCTCAACACTGCAAGACAAAAGGAGGGTTGTGTTACACGTGGGTGTGTGCATGTAACCAAATATATATACACACTAAATCAAAGCGGTTTAATTACCAAATACCAATTATTTAAAATTAAAAGGCTCAAAACCTTTACCTGTCGTTTAGAGTATAGCTACAAGAATTGCACTTAAATTCCCAACGGACAGTATGCTGGAAAAGCTCTTGAGCCCACTTGTCTGCACGTAGAAGGAGAGGGAGGGCAAACACGGGTGTTTCCTCCTGACCTGTATGACAGACAGACAAGATTATCACTCAACACAAATAACAAGCAACCGATGGATATCAGATCGTTTTATGATTAGATGTTGAGCAATTTTACCAATTTCACACTTGAGAGTGGGCTGAAGGAGTTTGAAGAGTGACAGACGGAGCGCAGACAGCTGCTTCTCTACCTCACACAGAACATCAGCAGGAACTCTGGTAACCTCGTCTGCAGAAGGAAAATCAGGTTCAACTTTCCAGCACATGAATGCAAACCTCTTTGTAAAAGTATATTTTTGAAGTGAGGGTTAAAAAAAAAAAATGAACATAATAAAACTCAATTTATTTTTAAATTATAGTGCATTAATACTTATGAATACTTACATAATTGTTAATAAT
>NW_020528300.1:0-15487 GCF_003368295.1 Carassius auratus | reverse complement strand
AGATTAGTAGCTATTAGATCAATGCTTGTTATAATTGCTGCTTTGTGGATGCTAGCACTAATGCACACAAACATGAGCAGACTTTCATTTTGCAGAACTAGTGTCATAATCATTCATTTCTGTGATCTCGGGTCAAATGTCCCAAGCTGTGTCAGCATGCGTGTTCTGTTTCAGGTCATCATTGTGTTCCCAGTTTTTTGTATTATCTTTTCATATACATGCATAGCTGTAACATTGTTCACAACCCCACATGACCATCAAAGAGCCACAAAGACACGCACTGCTCATTTAATAGTAGTGGCTGTATTTGATGTGCCCATCTGCCTAACAAATGTCTTTCATGTCCTTTTAAGCACCAATACTATAATTATTCTTGCTCTGACATCTATGTTTTCTTCAGTTATTAACCTTATCATGACAAAGGACTTGATGTCTGTGAAAATGCTTATCAAAAAATAATAAAAAATAAAATGATGATGATGAAATGATGAAAATCATGTTTTACTATACTAACTGTGTTCCAGTTATATTGTTAGTAGCAGTGTGATTTTTGTATTGAATTCTTTAAAATAATTATAAAATAACTAAATATGAAAGTGTTTGTTTTGAAGTATATAAACTGTAAGTGTCGCATCTTTAATCTTGTGCCAGTCTTATTTTGTTTAATTTTCATGTAAACTATCCTTACTATTCAACTATTTAGACACACTGTTCTGTATTTATTAAGAATAATTGTTTAGGGAGGCTGATAGGAATCATAGTGCCAAGCAATATTGACTGATACACTCAAATAATTATTTTAATAGTCTGCTATTGAGTGTATATCTAAAAAGAGTTCTTTATCACAGGTAACACAACAATCCTCACAACAGGCAGCTTGACTTCAATGCATTCAAACTCTGCAAATGTGACCTTTGTTCGCCCTGAAACATTCTTCATCAATGGATTTTCTAATATCCCACATGCAAAATACTTCTATGTGTTTTTGTTGTTTTGTATATGCTGTGACCATTTTGGGGAATTCATTTATCATCTGTATCATTTATTTGGCCCGCAGACTTCAAACAGCCAAATACATTGCAGTCTTTAATCTGGCTCTTTCTGATTTGTGTGGAAGCTCCGCTTTGATTCCAAAACTCATAGACATGTTTTTATTTGAGCACCAGGACATTTCATATGAAGCATGCTTAATGAATATGTTTTTTGTGTTTCATTTCATGAACGTTCATTCTTTGACACTACTTGCCTTGGCTTATGACAGACTGGTTGCTATTTGTTTTCCTCTACGGTATCATGCAGTTATTACCAAACATCAATGTCACTCATTATAGGTGGTATGTGGATTTTTTCTATGACTTTATTTGCTGTACTTGTGGGATTAGTCAACAGACTCTCTTTTTGTGGATCTACTGTGGTCAATAGCTATTTCTGTGATCACGGCCCAGTCATCAGTCTTTCCTGTAACAGTAATTCCATAAATTATCTAATGGCATATATTTTATTTGGTCTCCTAATTTGTCTGCCAGTGATATTGATAAGCCTCTCATATTTTTGCATTGCTGCAGCATTGCTTAAGATTGCTCATTGGTGCTGATCGCATCAAAGCCATGAAAACCTTGCACCTCACATCTTTTATTAGTTGGCTATTTTTTATCTTCCATTTTTAAGTGTAAATGTTAAATCCATCTCAAGCATCTATTGATCTAAATTGCACGGATAATTAACAATTCCCTGACACAAATAATATCCCCCTATGCTTGAATCCCATCATATACACTCTAAAGACAGAGGAGGTCATGCAATCCATAAAAAGAACTGTACAAACGCAACAAAGTAAACACTATCATAGAAAGAAATGTGAAACAGAGAATATAAATAAAGGTGCTCGTCTTTTCACATTTTGTCCTTTATGTTTTTGTTTGTTTTATGATTGTATGAAAGATGATGTCCTTAATTGCATATAAATATCAGAAAAAGCTATATACTTTGATTATAATTGATAATTTAACAAATATCCACTTGAACAGGATCAGCTGTGTAGATATAAAATAATTAAACAAATTTCTCATATGTGATCAGAATTTACCATCACAGTGCTCAAATAAATTATTTGCACTGTGATTTAGTGTGGCTGTTTTTTTTGTAGCCTTTAATGACACGACGAAGGAAATTTTATTTCAAAATAAGAATTAAATTGTTAGTTCACCCAAAAATGAAAATTATGTCATTAATAACTCACCCTTATGCTGTTCTAAACATGTAAGCCCTCCTTTTATCTTCGGAACACAGTTTAAGATATTTTAGATTTAGTCTGAGAGCTCTCAGTCCCTCCATTGAAACTGTGTGTACGGTATAACTGTCCATGTACAGAAAAGTCAGAAAAACATCATCAAAGTAGTCCATGTGACATCAGAGGGTCAGTTAGAATTTTTTGAAGCATCGAAAATAAAGTTTGGTCCAAAAATAGCAAAAACGACGATTTTATTCAGCATTGTCTTCTCTTCCGTGACATTGCATACTATATAAAACAGTACACATATTTAACTTTAAAATTCTAGAAATCATAGGACAATCCTGCATGCTTCAGGAGATGCCAGACATGATAGAGGAAGACTGAGAAAAGAGTTCAAATCAAAGCAGCTGGATTTCCGGTTCGCGAATGAATCATTCAGTTCACCAAATCGAACTGAATCGTTTTAAACGGTTCGCATCTCTAATACGCATTAATCCACAAATGACTTAAGCGGTTCACTTTTTAATGTGGCTGACACTCCCTTGGAGTTCAAACAAACCAATATCCCGGAGTAATGCATGCACTCAAACAGTACACTGACTGAACTGCTGTGAAGAGAGAACTGAAGATGAACACCGGGCCGAGCCAGATAATGAACAACAGACTGACTCCTTCACGAGTGAAGAACCGGTTGCATCGGTTTTCGGATCACCAATAGTTCTTTCGGACAGTTCGATTCAATAAACCGGTTGAAGAAAACGGTTCACCGGTTCTTTTGCGCTCGACATAATGGCGTCATTTGCGATGATTGCCCTTGATTCAAGCCTTCGGTTTACCCGCGCTCATAACACTAGCACAGAATTAGTTCAGAATCAATCACCAAAAAGAATCAGTTCAGTTCAGACGCCCTGTGTGTCGGTTTGCTTCACGCTGAATCACACATCACACATCAGCTCCTCAGTTCACGAATTGGACGCGTCTGACAGAAACGGTTCTTCACTCGTGAACGAGTCAGTCTATTGTTCGTTATCCTAGCTCGGCTCTGTGTTCATCTTCAGTTCAGCTCTCGGACTAAATCAAAAATATCTTTAACTGTGTTCCAAAGATAAAAGGAGGTCTTACATGTTTGGAACAGCATAAGGGTGAGTTATTAATGATATAATTTTCGTTTTTGGGTGAACTAACCCTTTAACATACAATAATGTTAAGCTTCAATAAGGACAGTCTAAATTGAAAAATTATTTGTATGCAAAACATAAAAAACTAAAGGATAATATATTAATGTGTACGAAGGTTTTTAACATAATTTTATATAGTTATTTTATATTATACTATATTAGAGAAGATGCTTGCATTAAGAGTGGTAACCAGTCTACGGGGAGCATTAGAGCTCAAGATAAACACATAAAATGTAAGTAACATGTTGTTGCAGCCTTCAAACAGTCACAGTGTTAAAAAATTAAAATTAAAGACAAAAAAATCGAATTAAATCTTCTAACAGACCAAATACTTAATAATGAAGACATAACTATACATATGAGACACAAACGTGTAAAACGCTTAAATAAAAATAAATAAACGTGTTTGTGTAGTGCTCATTACAGATTATTTGGAAAGATTAACAGCAGATAACATACTAGTCTTACGAAAATTAACCATGGTTTTATTAAAGTAAAAGTGTAGTAACCGTGTTTTTTAAGCAAATAAACATACATTAAAAACGTACTACACAATCACACCTTTCATATATCATGAAAAATTTCAATGCACTTTTGAAAGACAATCTTCACACTACACCTTTTTTTTTTTCAGGAAAGCGAGATAATGTTTTATTGTGTAGCACTGTCTCAGAGGCCTGTGTGTCAGGCAGATTGTGTGGCAGAAGTCCTCTGTTTCAGGAGCTGCTCTTTGCGAGTTTTCTGGTAGGTGGTCATGCACTCCTTAAACTTCTGAACCTCAGTCTGACATTTCCTCCAGTCCTGGTGCTCAGCCATACAGTCCTGTAGAGCATAGTGCAGCTGAGCACAGCCTGTCCTGGAGATCATCCCGTCCACTGGATCATCTTCTTCCTCACTCCTGCTCCGGTTGTGAGGGGATGGAGTCGATGTCATCCTAATAATTTCAATTACAATTTTAAATGTGTTACAATAAGTATCCAGTTAAGTTTTAAAAGTAATACAAGTAAAAAGTTGTATACAAATTTTAAATAAAAAAACAACAACAAACCGCTCGTACAATCAGTATTAAGATCGTCTTACACGCTCGTGTTTGTGCAGCAAAACTCTGATATTTAAATAAACTTGCCTTTGAAGTGTGTTAAGATTTCAAGAGCTTCAGGACGGTTTCATAACATGTCCTTTCGGCAACATTTCGTACCACGAACAGGAAATGTGTTACATTTTTAAGGGTCCGAGTGCATGAGGTAAAATGGCAGTAGATGTCAACCACTAGATGGCAGTGTTGTATCAGACAATTTTAATCAGCTAATACAGTACACTTATTTGCTAGTCACGACACCTCAGTCAGGGCGTCATGAACTCGTGTTTTTGAGGGTGCACGTGTGGGGTGTCATGATTGTCACGTCACACATAGCAGCCACGATAGCACTGTATAACTGATACAGGTTTATTTCTGCATTTTTTTATTTTATTGAAAACATTTCCAAACGTGTTTACTCTATCAGGAAAATTTAAACGAGTGTTGCACCTTTATAGATTGTGTTCTTTGATTAATAAATGGTGATGGCCAGAGTAGACTAATAGTATAAACGTATACCGCTTTAATACCCCCCACATACACACACATTCTATGTAGGAATTGATTTAACTTTTTTTTTAATTAATCAACACATGACGCACAGTGATGATAAAGCAAAAACTGTATTTGTGATACATTTGCAAATGTATAAAAAAAAGAAAAAAAGAAAAGAAATGGGAATAAGTATTCAATACTGAATCACCTTTGGCAAAGATTAGAGCCGGTTTTTTTTTTTTTGGAATATGATGTGACGAGCTTTACACACCTGGATTTAAGGATTGTCTGATACTCTTCTCTGCAGATCCTTTGACAGGTTGGTTGGTGACTTAGTGGACAGCCATTTTCAGGTCTTTCCAGAGAGTCTGGAGTTAGTCTGAGATCTTGAGCTCTTTCAACCCATTCTCACTCCAAAGGCGTCAAAAACCGAAGCATGGTCAAGCGCCCCTAGCGTCACTTTTATGACGCCAAATGTGCCTCTCGGCGTCGACTATCGAAGCACTACGACCTTCATTGCTTTCAATGGGAAACTTTTGGCGTCAGAATTCGACACGAGGACAGGAGATGTTTATCGCTATGAAATCACGTTCAAGAAGTCTCATTCAGCACACATCGCGCGATACTTGCTATCAGTTCCACAGTTTGGGTGAGTAGTCCTATATACGCTCTTTTAATGCCTTTTATCAAATGTATTCTGTCTTCTTTATTAATCAGATTAGTGCCATATGTTTAATCGCTGTATTATATCGGTCATCCGCGGCTGTCTTTGAGTTTCATTGCGTTTAAATAAATGAACACAGCTGCTAATTAGTGTGATTAAACTCTATCTGTCACGTGACGTGCCATAGACCTTCGATCCGTTTTATATTATTATTAATTTCAGGATCAATGATGTAAGTTGTATTTGTAGTAAAATCATGGTAATCACGACACAATAATAAATGAAATGTGAAGTTAAAACACAGTAAATGGGACATTAGTAACTGTTACTGTAGTTTTACTATGGTATATTAATAATCAATACAACAATACAATAATCACCAAACCAGCTATGTTTGTATCACTGTAATGCTAGTGTTTTTATGTGCTTTTATATGACAGATATCACAGTAATCATGTGTTCTGTACCATGCTTTTAATACCTTTTAATGTGAATCCAAAAAAATTAAAAATAAATAATAAAACATGTATTTTTCCATCTTGCAGTTCATTCATATCAGTTTATATATATATATATATATATATATATATATATATATATATTTATATATATATATATATATATATATATATATATATATATATATATATATATATTGCTCACAGATCATTATTAACATTCTGTATATAATTCAATTTTATTTTCTCTCCCCTTTTTTATTATTTATATTTTTAGCTGAAAAGACGTAAAGGCAGTCAGCCCAGTGGTGTTTCTGGAGAGGGATTCCTTCAGAAATGGAGAAGACAGAAAGCTGCGGAGGCAGATATTTGCAGCAGTAAGTCTGTGATAGTTTGTCTCTTTTATCAAAAATTCCTGCTGTTATAATTTGTACAGCATTTGTTGTTTCTTAAACTGTTGCACTGTCCAAATACCCACACTTGCCATCTTTTCACTTGACCACTTGATTACTTATTTGACATCTTTCCTGTATTTGGCCTAGTGTTCGAGTGAGCATGATGACCACAAGTGTGTGTCAAACTTTTCATGACCTGATGACTGTGTTTCCCAATCCTGATCCTGGAGAACCCCAGCACTGCACGGTTTTGGCGTCTCTCTTATCTGCCTTGGAGTCTTCACTGATGAGCTGATGAGTTGAATCAGGTGTGTTTGATCAGGGAGACATCTCAAATGTGCAGTGTTGGGGTTCTCCAGGACCAGGATTGGGAGCCACTGCCTTATGGGACACTTATGTGTTTAAAGAGATTTTTAATATCTAATTATCAATATTTCACATACTGTACTAAACACATCACAGTCTTAATAATCCAGTTTAACACTTGGCCCCAGGACGGTCTCATCTGACACTATCAAAAGAATTCATATGACTATAGCTTGTTATTAATTACTTGCTTTCAATAATGGATTCATTTAACATTTAAGTTTACAGCATCTTTACAGAGGCTGCTTTTATGGTCTTAACAAAACACAGTGTAATGTATAAGTTGAATGTAATGTAATATTTCTGTTTTACAGGATTGTTTGAGGATAACACTGCAGTTCTCCATCATGCACAAGGACTCACCTCGTTAACTCTTTATCCCCCACACACACAGATATGGTCCCTGGATCAGTGATTAGACTTTGCAGTGGTTAGATTTTTGCAGAAGATGTAACTTTGTTTTATTTATAAGCTCATAATGAATACATTACAGAACCAGTGATGAAAACAATAGTTAAAAATAGTATTTTTCGTATTGATAAAGCATTTTGTTCTCTTTTTCAAGCTTCATACAGTAAACTTTTTAGACTTTAATTAAGAGTTTTAGTAAAGGAGATATTCATACACAGTCATCCCCTAGCTCCAGTCATGAAGTGAATTCATGATGTTATTGTCAAAGCTAGCAGGTGTTTGTTTTTCTGAACACTTTCTCTGTCTTCCATTGTTCAGACAATCAGTGTTTATTTGATGCTGTGCTGATTGAGTTTTATAGATGATATTGCACACTTGACATTTATGTCTTCATGGTGTTTTTTGTGAGTTTGAAACATTTACATTGTGTTGTATAACATTTTGGTCAATTTAATTTTTTTAATAAAATTGATCTTTTTTCCAGTGTTCTCTGAAAGACATACTGTATTTACTGTTTTGTTTTTTAATAAAAGCATTTTCATTTGCATACTGAAAATAGTTAATGTTTACAACATAACTGCCTTTTTATTCTTTATGGTGGCAAAAACGAGCTTGGTGACAGAGGATGCAGTGTAGTAATTTGGGCATGTTGTCTTTAAATGAGTTTGACATATCAATAAATAATGGAAGATCCTTACAAAAATATGCATGTTTATTATGCTTTATGTATTTATTTGTTCATTCATTCATTCATTCATTTATAATTTCTGTTTTTATTCCTAGGGTTCAAATGTTAGAGAATGGTAAATCACAGAAACACAAATGTGAACAATTTTAACTTTAAAACACAATGTAATATACAATGTAAATTTTAGAAGCACGTCATTTGATTAGTAAATATATTTGTCTTTGGTCAAAAAAAAATATATACAAATCTTAAAAATGTGTCTTATATTTAATGAGAGGAATCTATCTGTTGGATACAACTGCGACTGCTGGGCATGTGCACATCAATATTGCCCAATTTTTGTCAAGCTGAACAACGGAGGAAGGTGAAGACGTTAATAAAACAGAATCTAATAAGTAGCAAGCTTAATCTATTGTTAACCGAATCTATCCCTTCAGCCGAAAAACGAAAGACATCTGTCATACATGGATAAGGAAGTGTGACGCTGCTGCTCAGCTTAGATGTCATTGGCTATGACTTTTCAGGACAGTCTGTGGTTGGACTATCTTTTAACCCATATTAAACAGCGCATCATGTTAAAAAGTATGTTTTGCTCCTATCATCACATTAGTAATATATTAAGTCAACAATGAAGTGTTGCTATCTTGAGAAAAATGACATCTTTAGCGAGATCCTAATCCTAACCCTAAGCATAACTTCAATGAACTACAAAAAACAGCCCCCTAGTGTTGCCTTTCTATAGATAGAACGACGGAGGCTTGTGGGTAATGTAGTTTAAAACTTTTTATTAACGAAACTAAATAAATTATTTATTTTAAGGTAAACTGGATATCTAAATATGTTTATTGTGCAAACATCTGTGATATATTTGAGAGGCAGGCTGAAATGTGGTATTTTACAGTGAGCAATATTTAAAATGCCTTTATGTCAGCTTTCCATTTATTTCTGAAAACTGAGCTCAACATTATTTTATCAGCATAGCATAAGTAATAATCCTGCCCATTTTCTCTTTGATATGTTAATTGGACTCTGATTTACAGCCATGTGAAATGCACAGTTTTGGGCTCTTCCGGGGGGTGCTACTGGGCCCCTGGGGGTAGAAGGGCAGTAAAACCTACATATATGTATTCTCCTCATCATGAACAACAAACTGAGCTGAGTCACATTTATATCTGACAGTTTTCACAGTCCTCTGTTTTCTATTCTATTCATCATGGCTATTATACCTTTTGACAGGACATTGTGAGGCCATCTGATGAAACATGGAAAAATTTGAAAGAAATGATTTAATAATGAAAATAATAGATTATTTCTTTGATTTTTGAAGTAAATGGCAAGAAATATAATGGATGAACCTGCAACAACTTGCCATTATCTATTCCCCACTGTAAAGCAGTAATCAAGGACAATGTATACACATTGTGATACTTCACTATTACACAAGGACAAATTCATGCAGTGCTAAGAATATTAATTTATATATATATATATATATATATATATATATATATATATATATATATATATATATATATATATATTAGCATTATATATAACTAATTAGCCGAAATCAGTGTAAAAATGTCCTCCTCACCCCCGTATCTTGCTCCTCAGGTGCTGGACATCAGTAATGTGCGTGCTCTTGGTTTTAATGCAGTACAAGATCCACGTTGATCATTCCTGCTACATTCTCAGTTATCCCTTAAGTGTTTGTAACAATAAAGCCCATGGCACCATCTTGTAATGCAGAATAATTAATCTCGTAACTCCCTGTATTTCACAAAAAATGTGCATATTTGTTACTAAAATATAAAAAATTACTTTCTGGTGTACTGATGTCCCAGATGTTATTAATCCGATCAAAAATGTTCATGTCTTAAATAAAAAAATAATCCCAATAATTAATATGTCGTTTTTCCAAGTCTAAAATAAACACATATGAGCCTACCTAGTAAAATGATGTATTTACCAAGAATCTTCAGAACACAATATTCACCATTTTCATTTTATTGAAGCATAGACTATAAAGTTGATAAAGTAGCATCAAGACAAATAAGATTCAATGAAAATAATTATCATCAAAGATACATTAACCTCATATATAAATCAGTTCACACGGATGAGTGATGAAATGTCCTTAAAAGTCACACAGTCCCATCCAGTCAACTGTGATACAGATCATGTGATACATTTAAGACATGTGATACTGTTCCAGAAAATAATGATTCCCATCATCACATCTAAACTGGTTTCATCTGCCCATCATGATCTTCTTCTCTCGTGTCTGGAAACAGTTTGTGGTTGATGTCCAGCACTGATGTGGTGTAGCTTGTTCTCAGCCAGAGGATCTCTCAGTCCTAACATCCCAGACCTGGTCAAAGTGAAACACACAATGCAGAAGAAGTTGTTTAATGGACAGAGAGCGCAGCTTATGTTCTGTGTGGTTTTAGCAGGGTGAGCAACTATGACCCTTGTAGTACTGTACACTTACCATTCTTCAAGCTGTTTTGAGACCTTTTGAGAAGCTTTTTCTCTGAAGAGAATTTACCACATCCTCTTCTTTCTCTCCTTTCAAGAGCATCACTTGGTCAAAACCCCTCATTTGGCTGATGAGATCATCTGTACAAATTAAAATACTGCAATAAATATGTCATTCTGCAAGAATTAAGAAAAAGTTACAGAAGCAAAGGTCTTGCTCATGAGACATTAGCATGTGTAGTTCTCAGAGACTCTAGAATTCATCTATTGTTGCAGTAAATGTGTTTTTTCCCTCTAGAATCTTTCTCCAAAGTTCCTGACTTCTCTCACAAATGTGTTTTAGTCGGTGCAGTGTAAGGCCTGGCTTCAAACCAATCAACTATCAATTCACAATTTATAACATAACATTTACAAAACAATGAAATAATGTCAATTGGTGTTTATATCAACTAAACCAATTTCATGATACTTGTCTGCTTTTAAAACAGGTGGTGTGTTTTTAAAAACATAATATTAAAAATGTCCAGTCACACTTTGCTAACATGCTGTAATTGTAATAGTATAAAATGAAATCAAGGCTGACATGACCAGTTCTGTGAGAGATCATCATAAAATGTTGTATAACATTGCTTCAACACACACATACCAGAGGACTTCTGTTTGTTTGAGCACAAGATGGCCGTCTTCATTTCTCATCCTGAGCAAATAATTTCCTTGGTCTTCCTTCTCTTCTGTGAAACAAGAAAATCTCTACTTACTCTCTGTCCAATTAATATTGCTCATTAAACATAATTAAGTTAATTTAAAGTAAGATTCAGACCAGAGCATTTGATGAGTAAATGTTGATCAAAAAATATTCTAAACAAATGTACCTGGGAAGAGCTGATCATGGCAAGATTCGCTGAGACTCAGTAATAGCTCTTTTAGGTTTTAGGAAGGTTTGTGAGGGTTGGCTCTTAAAATAGCTGTTGAGCTCGATATTTTAGACCTGAAAAAGAAGAACAGCATTATCTGGAAAAAATCCTGTAAGACAGAAGGAAGGACATATTATTAATTACGTGCAGCTTGTACATTACACCTCTGTAAAGATGCTGTATAATTAAATGTTAAATGAATCCATTATTGAAAGCAAGTAATTAATAACAAGCTATAGTCATATGAATTCTTTTGATAGTGTCAGATGAGACCGTCCTGGGGCTTGTACAATATCATACAAGTGTTAAACTGGATTATTAAGACTGTGATGTGTTTAGGGATCTTTTTTAAGACTTTGACCATGTTCAGATACCCACACTTGCAGTCTTGGCCACTTGAGAGTGTGTGTACATGACAGTGTGTGCACAAGACTGTCCCCGGTCTTAATAATGCCAAAGCACAGCGTCCTTAACACACACTAAACCTCTCCAATACTGCTCCGGAGCGCTATACAAAGCTTAGTGTATCCCATCATGCATCATGTTTTGGAATAAATCGTCAGACTTTTTGCCGAGATCTCACAAGAGGTCATGGAAAGCTGTCCAATGTACAGTATGTGAAATATTGATAATTAGATATTAAAAATCTCTTTAAACACATAAGTGTCCCATAAGGCAGTGGCTCCCAATCCTGGTCCTGGAGAACCCCAACACTGCACATTTGAGATGTCTCCCTGATCAAACACACCTGATTCAACTCATCAGCTCATCAGTGAAGACTCCAAGGCAGATAAGAGAGACGCCAAAACCGTGCAGTGCTGGGGTTCTCCAGGATCAGGATTGGGAAACACAGTCATCAGGTCATGAAAAGTTTGACACACACTTGTGGTCATCATGCTCACTCGAACACTAGGCCAAATACAGGAAAGACGTCAAATAAGTAATCAAGTGGTCAAGTGAAAGATGGCAAGTGTGGGTATTTGGACAGTGCAACAGTTTAAGAAACAACAAATGCTGTACAAATTATAACAGCAGGAATTTTTGATAAAAGAGACAAACTATCACAGACTTACTGCTGCAAATATCTGCCTCCGCAGCTTTCTGTCTTCTCCATTTCTGAAGGAATCCCTCTCCAGAAACACCACTGGGCTGACTGCCTTTACGTCTTTTCAGCTAAAAATATAAATAATAAAAAAGGGGAGAGAAAATAAAATTGAATTATATACAGAACGTTAATAATGATCTGTGAGCAAAATATTTATATATATATATATATATATATATATATATATATATATATATATATATATATATATATATGAAAATAAATAAATATATATATATATATATATATATATATATATATATATATAAAATATATATATATATATATATATATAAATATATATAAAATATATATATATATAAATATATAAAATATATATATATATATATATATATATATATATATATATATATATATATATATATATATATATATATAAACTGATATGAATGAACTGCAAGATGGAAAAATACATGTTTTATTATTTATTTTTAATTTGATTTTTTTTTTTTTTTTTTGGATTCACATTAAAAGGTATTAAAAGCATGGTACAGAACACATGATTACTGTGATATCTGTCATATAAAAGCACATAAAAACACTAGCATTACAGTGATACAAACATAGCTGGTTTGGTGATTATTGTATTGTTGTATTGATTATTAATATATCATAGTAAAACTACAGTTACAGTTACTAATGTCCCATTTACTGTGTTTTAACTTCACATTTCATTTATTATTGTGTCGTGATTACCATGATTTTACTACAAATACAACTTACATCATTGATCCTGAAATTAATAATAATATAAAACGGAATCGAAGGTCTATGGTACGTCACGTGACAGATAGAGTTTAATCACACTAATTAGCAGCTGTGTTCATTTATTTAAACGCAATGAAACTCAAAGACAGCCGCGGATGACCGATATAATACAGCGATTAAACATATGGCACTAATCTGATTAATAAAGAAGACAGAATACATTTGATAAAAGGCATTAAAAGAGCGTATATACGACTACTCACCCAAACTGTGGAACTGATAGCAAGTATCGCGCGATGTGTGCTGAATGAGACTTCTTGAACGTGATTTCATAGCGATAAACATCTCATGTCCTCGTGTCGAATTCTGACGCCAAAAGTTTCCCACTGAAAGCAATGAAGGTCGTAGTGCTTCGATAGTCGACGCTGAGAGGCACATTTGGCGTCATAAAAGTGACGCTAGGGGCGCTTGACCATGCTTCGGTTTTTGACGCCTTTGGAGTGAGAATGGGTTGTAACTTCTAACACATTAAAAACTGTCTTACAGCATTGCAGAAAACATTTAATTCATAAGACATAAGCAAGTTTCAGTTTGGCAAGATTTGCACTGAATACTGAATGAAACAGCTTTCTCTAATAGAGAGAAAAGCTTTTGAGCAGATTTGGGCTTGATTTCACTTCATTTCAACAGAAACACTATTTCAACATTACTGGACTCAGAAAGCTGTAAACTGACAATCTTGATCATTGAAGTCCTAACATAAGTTTTTGTGCATATAACTTCTAACACATTAAAAACTGTCTTACAGCATTGCAGAAAACATTGTACTTCATAAGGCATAAGCTTGTTTCAGTTTGGCAAGATTTGCACTGAATACTGAATGAAACAGCTTTATCTAATAGAGAGAAAAGCTTTTGAGCAGATTTGGGCTTGATTTCACTTCATTTCAACAGAAACACTATTTCAGCATTACTGGACTCAGAAAGCTGTAAACTGACAATCTTGATCATTGAAGTCCTAACATAAGTTTTTGTGCATATAACTTCTAACACATTAAAAACTGTCTTACAGCATTGCAGAAAACATTGTACTTCATAAGGCATAAGCTTGTGTCAGTTTGGCAAGATTTGCACTGAATACTGAATGAAACAGCTTTATCTAATAGAGAGAAAAGCTTTTGAGCAGGTTTGGGCTTGATTTCACTTCATTTCAACAGAAACACTATTTCAGCATTACTGGACTCAGAAAGCTGTAAACTGACAATCTTGATCATTGAAGTCCTAACATAAGTTTTTGTGCATATAACTTCTAACACATTAAAAACTGTCTTACAGCATTGCAGAAAACATTGTACTTCATAAGGCATAAGCTTGTTTCAGTTTGGCAAGATTTGCACTGAATATTGAATGAAACAGCTTTCTCTAATAGAGAGAAAAGCTTTTGAGCAGATTTGGGCTTGATTTCACTTCATTTGAACAGAAACACTATTTCAACATTACTGGACTCAGAAAGCTGTATACTGACAATCTTGATCATTGCAGTCCTAACATTAGTTTTTGTGTATATAACTTCTAACACATTAAAAACTGTCTTACAGCATTGCAGAAAACATTGTACTTCATAAGGCATAAGCTTGTTTCAGTTTGGCAAGATTTGCACTGAATACTGAATGAAACAGCTTTCTCTAATAGAGAGAAAAGCTTTTGAGCAGATTTGGGCTTGATTTCACTTCATTTGAACAGAAACACTATTTCAACATTACTGGACTCAGAAAGCTGTAAACTGACAATCTTGATCATTGCAGTCCTAACATAAGTTTTTGTGCATATAACTTCTAACACATTAAAAACTGTCTTACAGCATTGCAGAAAACATTGTACTTCATAAGGCATAAGCTTGTTTCAGTTTGGCAAGATTTGCACTGAATACTGAATGAAACAGCTTTCTCTAATAGAGAGAAAAGCTTTTGAGCAGATTTGGGCTTGATTTCACTTCATTTGAACAGAAACACTATTTCAACATTACTGGACTCAGAAAGCTGTAAACTGACAATCTTGATCATTGCAGTCCTAACATAAGTTTTTGTGCATATAACTTCTAACACATTAAAAACTGTCTTACAGCATTGCAGAAAACATTGTACTTCATAAGGCATAAGCTTGTTTCAGTTTGGCAAGATTTGCACTGAATACTGAATGAAACAGCTTTCTCTAATAGAGAGAAAAGCTTTTGAGCAGATTTGGGCTTGATTTCACTTCATTTCAACAGAAACACTATTTCAGCATTACTGGACTA
>NW_020528299.1:0-54881 GCF_003368295.1 Carassius auratus | reverse complement strand
TTCAGTTTTAGATTCAATCACTTTCAGTTAACGTGACAGAAATGTGTACATACAACACTCAGTATGAACAAGTGAAATCTACTTGATTAAAGTATGTTCACAACCAAAACATAATTGTGTTGTACATACTTGTTTAATTTTTGTAAATTCAAAGACCTGCCATGTTAAACCTACAATTAAATGTTAAACCTACAATTAAATATACTAATGATGCCAGTTAGAGAGCTCTCTAAATCAATTCTTACATGTAAGCAATTATAATAAGAGAGCGCTCTAATTAAATTATTACTATTAAAAATTCCAATTACAGAGTTGACTTTTAGAATTAAAACGATCCAAATTTACGTTGGTGTTTCAGAAACGATCTCCGTCTATTCTACATAACTGAAAAGTGCATGTCATGTGACCATTCATTCACAAGTGGACATGCACATAAAAGTGTAAACAAAAAATCGGTTGCTAGTCACTGTCAAGTTCAACAATGAGCATGATTACTGTTCATTATATGGTTACAAGGTCATCAAGGATACGCAGAGATCATGTGCACAGCCACGCCATCATTTTTGAAAGTCTCCGTTTTGGTTTCGTTTACACTGAAATGCAACCCCGGAGTTTTCAAACTAAAACGGGGTCAGCAGCATTTTCAAAAGACTCAATTTTCAAACGTGGAAAACGGCAAAGTAGTGTAAACGGCATAACCACATCAAAAGTTATGGATTTTAAAACAAAAATGCACTAGTGAAATGAGGCCTAAATAATTTTTTACTAGTAAGAATTACAATTAGAGAGCTCTCCAATAACATTTTTACTAATAACAATTCTGATTAGAGACCTCTCTAATTTAATTATTACTAGTTAAAATAAATTACAGAAGTATATAATTCAATTTTTACTAGTAAAAAAAACACATTAAAGATATGTTAAATTGCAGATCTCTGTAATTGAATTAAAGAGCTCTCTAATTCAGTTGTTACTAGTAAGAATTGCATTAAAGATCTCTCTAATTATCATTCTTAGCTCTCTAATTAAATTGTTACTAGTAAGAATGCAATTGCAGAGCTCTCTTATTCAATTACAGAGCTTTCTAATTAAATTGTTACTAGTACAAATTGCATTAAAGAGCTCTCTAACTGTAATTCTTACTAGTAAAATATTTTGTTACAAAATTAAATTTTAATCTCTGGAGTCTCTGAAGACTCAAAACAGTTTGAGTGTGACCCACAAACGAACAGAGTACAGGGGTTAAAGACAGTAAAAGTGAGTGGGTCCAATATCATAGCAATTGCAGGGAAGTTGTGGTCTAATGGTTAGAGAATTTGACTCCTAACCCTAAGGTTGTGGGTTTGAGTCTCAGGCTGTATGGCTTTATGTCACGTCACTTTTTAAACTGTGGGTGGGTCTTGTCTCACATACACTGGTCCAGATGCCCATGCTTTCAAATCAAAATCAAAAGAAAAACAAGTAAATGCAGCATTTGTGTGTCAGTTTTAGTGTGCCTTATTCATGCAAATAAACCTTTACTACTGTAAATAGAATTAACAATTATGTATTATTTGACCTACACAGGTATGTTAGTACTTCCTGTACTGTCTTTAATGGCAGTAAAAATTCCAAACATCTTCATAGTCCTAAATGGTTTTAAATTAGATGTCGACAGCAGAATTTACAGAAACTTGACAGACAATCTGAATGCCTATTATGATAACTGTGCCTCATGCATATTCATAAAAATGTATGACTGTCTGTCTGACTGCTTTGTGGACAGTCCATTCGATAATACTGTTGCACCAGGGTATCCTGAAATTGAGTCCCTGGCTCGTGTCGCGGACCCTTCCAGTCCCACCTCAATTCACTTACACTGTCCCTATTGGAATAAAGGAAAAATCGATCTTGAAAAAAGAAAATGGGGACTCAAGCAGCTTGTTCAGTCAAGCTGCTTTTAATGTATGAATAGCAGCACTGAGGCTCTAATGATCTATTAAGTATATTAATATATAGGCTATATTGATTAAAATTATTATAAAATTGTTATGCTTTACAGAGAAGAAATATAGGTAGTCTATGTAGTACATATCACAAAAAAAATGCCTGCAATTTGCACTTAGTGTAAAATAGTCTATATCACTATTTACACTTATTTTACATTGCAGGCTACACTATTTTGAAGGGTGAATTCACACTTGCACAGAAAACATGCATATAAATGTATGCTCAGAAATATTCATATTTACTTACTGTATGTAACATACCTGTTTTTGTTACATTTATAAGGGTTTTATCATTTTTCACTCACTCAGTAATGATGAGGCAGAGTCTGTTACCAGTTATACAGTTCAACAATCAAGAAATGAATATAAGTGAGTTACATTTTGAACACAATATTGTCTGTTTTCGTTGCACCAACAAAAGTAGTTCAAACAAAGCTGAAGAAGAACTGTTGCGCGTCTCAGAGAAACATGTTTCATACTTGCATGAATCAAGTGTTTTTAAATGAATCACAACAGAACGAGCCACCGTTCCAGCACGAAAACACATTCAGCAAAATATCACCTAATAAGGCTTATCAAAACATCTTCCCAAATAATGTTGCTATTATTATTATTTGGCTAATGTCTGACCTGAAAAAGAGAGAGAGACAGAGAGAAAGAAAAACAGTTTGTCTAGAGTGACAATTAACCTATTCATTGGCCTGTATGTAGCTCAAATTCCGCATGCATGTTACAGTGCATAATAAACACCACAATGAGATGATATTTTGTCTGGTAAATTATTTTCAAGACTATTCTCTCTTTTTTTTTTTCATTTTTGTGATATGGATCTAATGGTCTGGAATAAAAAAATAATAAAAATAATAATAATAAAAAGTGTGCATTAATGAAGTGATTCAATATTAAAACAACACCTTTCTAAACTATCATCTCACTCTTATGGTCATTCTGACACAATGAAGATGCTATCAATTAATGCTTATGGGGCTTTTATTTTGAAGTGCATCACCATAGGCGGGATTTGGAAAGGTAAATGAGTGGAGTCACAAATCTTTTTGTGTCTAATGAATACAAGTTTTAATTTCTAAGAAATTAAGAATACAAGAATACTAAGAATACAATTGTAGAGTTCTTTAACTCGATTTCTTGCTAGTAAGAATTTAATTAGAGAGCTCTGTAATTGCATTTTTACTAGTAAGAACTGTGTAAGAGGTCTCTTAATAGTAATTCTTACTAGTTAGAATTCAATTAGAGCTCTATAATCATGACTGTTAGCTTACTAGTGAATACTGAGTCAGAGAGTTCTCTAATTCAGTTCTTACTAGTAAGAATGCAGTTGCAGAGTTCTCTAATTAATTTAGAGAACTCTCTAATTGTAATTGTAACTAGTAAAAATTGCAATGTTACTAGTAAGAATTAAATTGTAGAGCTCTTTAATTGAATTGTTACTAGTATAAATGGCATTGACGAATAACGCTGGGAATATTTTAAGCTAAAACGGCTTGCCATAGATGCGCGTATGGAGCACGCAGCGCAATTTCCAGTGAAGCTTCTTTTCGAGGGGAGCAGTTTCCACAAAATCACGTGATAGCCTCACTTTCTATCCAGCCACGTGCATGATTAGGTTTGCTTGTTAACTCCTTACCTTACATCAGGGGTAAGTAAGTTACTTACCGGAACGGTTTCCGATTTGAACGAAATGCTTTCTGGAAACGCAGTGTAACAAGTGGCCTGTCCTAAATGGAAACTTAAACCCTCACAGTCTTAACCTGCTTTCTGGAATACCCCCTAGATCTGCCTCCATTTTGTTAGAAACGCCCCAACTTCCAAAGATCCAATCAATTCCCCAAGGACGAAATCAAGTCTTTCACTCGGAGAGGTCACAGTAGCCTAAAAAAAAAACAAAAAAAAAACATCGCCACTTCTGTTTCATGTCGACTTTAAACTTAAAGACCCTATCTAACCGCTTATATCATTTATTTATTGTAATGCTTACTTTTTAATAAAAAGCGGTTGCAATATGAAAAACACATATTCATCTCTATAACAATAAAACATGTAACACTTTTATTTTACTACCAAATTAGGCTACATGTAATATGTAATTAATTTAACTTAGCTACACCACATTCCTCTGCATAACACGATTTTTGGGCATGTGAGTTCCTGAACATGAATTATGGGATACTCTGTGTAATAGTGTGTTAACAGCTGTGTTACCTTATTCTTTAGCAAACAGAGATGTCAACCTGCCTAATGACTGCTTCATTTACTTTTTTTTGTCCTAGCTAGAAAATTTGCAAAATAATTATTGCGATAGTCACTAAAAGCATTACAGAGAATGTGTTGCATTAGGTAAGCCATCATTTTCCAACTAAATTTGAACTCTAAATTAGTGTTCTCATCTCAGTCCAAAGCCAAGACATTATTTTTGTGTTGCTGTGCTCTTAAAAACAAAAGAAACAGGGGGAAAAAATACAAAATGTGAATTACTGACATCTAAATACTAGTATTTAACCTTTATTTTGGTGTTAGACAGACAAACATCACATATTTAAGATGGGCCTCTGAATCTGCCGAAGAAGAGGATGCTGTTGGTGGGATTGTGCCTGATGAAGAACAAGAAGGGGTGATCTGCCGTGAAATGCTCCTCTCGTAACATACAGAATGCCACAATGGCTGCAGTAGCGGCTGCTGCCTCTGTGCCTTCTTCATTTACATCCACAAAGGCCTTGTGGGCCACTGCTGAAAGGAACAGGCCACCCTGACTGCTCATGCCTGTCAGATCAGCCTTTGTGTCCTGAAACACAGAGCTCATCCCCATCCCCATCAATATTTCTGCTAAGGAGCTCTCAACCTCCAGCTTGAACTTTGGCAAGTGGACTATAATCTCTGTGTGGGTGTCCATATTATTTCTGTTGGTCCATTCATGCAGCTTATCAAGGGTCAGCTCACTCTCCAGCTGTCAAACACATGTGCACATGAGTCTCTGAATATACACAAAATTACAACATTTTCCAGTCAAGCAGATCAGTATGAAAACTTTTTGCTGACCTTATGAAGAGGGTCAGAGCCATCCTGACTTTCCTCAGGAAGAAGGATCAGCATGCTGAGCTCCTCCTTTACGTATGGCAACTCCAGCACTTGCAAGCGGTGGTCACAGACATAGTTGAAGGGGAACTTTTTCTTCTGGTACATCATTTGCACTGTCCTGCGCTCATTCTGATGGAATATAAATACACATACCAATGTGAAAGTGAACACGAAAAAGAGTATGACCCTCTATGAAGTAGATATGATTTAGTATGCTTTGAGTAAATACATGCCACTGCATTTTACTATAGTTTGCATACAGACCTGGTTAATTTTAAATGGCATTTCTTTAGTGTCTTGAGCATTAAATTTCTGTAGCCAGTTGCCTTTGAAGTAGATGGCATTAACCAGAGCTAGTCGGGTCATTCCGGTCACCATTCCAGGTTTGATAAGGTCTTTGATTTTATCTGAAAAATACAAGTTGACTGACTTTACATCTGTACTTAAAAAAAAAAAAAAAAAAAGATATTCTAGCAACAGGTCCAAACTGATTCTTTAATCTGAAATAGAACTGTTTTTGAACTGCTCTTCTCACTCTCTGTCTGCTCTTCCACCCATTTGTTAATGAGCTGTCGTGACTCGTCAGATGCTCCAATGAAGTCCACAGCCTGAAGGTCAGCATGGTACAGCTTCAGAGTGGAGTCCAAATACTCCTGCAGGACACATGACAACAATCATCAAGAATGACCTATTAATAGAGAAGTTAAACAATAATGGATGGAAAAGAATATATGTCTTAGGTTTAGCTTCCAAATGTCTTTTTGTTAAAGGCAGAATTAACTTACAGGTAAGAAGCTGAAGGTTTTCTCTCCGTAGATACGGTTGGCCAGCCTGAGGATATAAGAAGCTGATGGACTGTTGATTGCTGAGGTGAGGCTCTCAAAATGAGAGTGAACATCAGAGACTGAACTGAACGACAAAACCTAAAAAGAGAAAGAAGTTCACATATTAACTTGTTTACACAGGAGAGACTTTACTAATAGTTTACAAAGTTTGTCATATTTTTATTTTGTTATATATATATATAATTATTATGTATTACTCTTTTATTAAAAAAGTAAAAAAAAAAAAAAAAATGCCCATGGTATGTAACAGAATAAGCTAAGGGTGTGCACTAAAGAGCCTGTTCTGAGCAGATTTATCACAAGGAGTAAACTAAATGTCAGAGTCTGAAGTCCTTTGTCAAAACAAGCGTTCACATTCATTGTCTAGTTGAGTCTGAAATTAAAGCAAATCACAGCAGCAAGCTCAGGGCATGCACAAGTTGGCTTTTGTGGCTAAAAACTCAGTTGTTGTTTTTTCCTTTCAGATCTGGATGGATTTTTCTCTTGTTTTTTTTAAGCTCCTTCTAATAGAGCAGCTTTAAAGAGAGAGAGGTATGTGCAGCTGTAATCATTTGTTTATATTTGTTTACACTACTCTAGCTCTCCCTCTCTCTATTGAGTTAGCCTACCACAGCCTGCATGTGCTCTTTGGCTAATCAAATGTCCTGCTATGCCTAGGTCTTCAATAAACGTCAAATGCTTTGCATTTGATTTCAGTCTAACCATGCAAATATACTTTCTAATAGATTGATGATGTATGGTTGAAGTCAGCATATAGCACTTAAGCGTTTAAGTAACTTGGAATATTTTCAATACTTCTATAGGTTAGTTAACATGTAACCACTTTGGCTATACAATAAACTATAGATATGCTATGGTATTCACTGCTTAAACTGAATGACAATATAAATCTGAATGAGAGCACATTTTCTGCATTAAGAAATTTTCTGGAATTCTTACCATCCATTGATAAGTAACTGAAATGACAAGAAGAATTCACTGAATGATGATATCAACTCAAACTTTCACAGTTACCCAACAGAAATGAGTCATCATTTCGAGACAATCTATACATCTGTATTTTCTCAACCCTAAAATGTATTAGGCCTAATAACACACGCATTCTCACCTAAACTCACAAAGAATTCTAAGACATTTCTTAGCATTTTCACTACATCTGGCTTAAATAAACAAACTCGCCAGGTAAAAACTCATAATGTGTGCTATTGTTCGGCTGTGATAAATGCAACTCTGTTTTAAGCTCATACTATGAACAAATATTTACTCTTGGGCCTCACCCCATTTTTTCTGTCAAACAGGGTTATTTTCTCTTCCTGGTTTTGGGTTATGGTTTTGTTTCCTAGCTGGATTTCCCAGTCACGGATTACTGTAAGTGTGCAGAATGCAAACTATTTGTAGATTAATAACTGAAAAAAAAAAAAAAAAAAAAACACTCCCACACAGACCTGTTCTTGTTCTTCCAGATGCTTATAACTTATACCTTTTCCATTTCTTTGGCAGTGTCTCCTCGGGCTCCCAAGTAGACCATGCTGAGCGCTGCGCTGATGCTCAGGGGAGAAAAGAACATGTTTCCCGCAGCGTTGCTCTCGCTCAGAGCCCGATAGAGATCCAGAGCGAAGAGACTGTTAGCACGAGACAGACCCTCCATGACTGATCACACTGCGTAAAAAAAGAACCCCATCATTTATGCAACCATCGTTAAAATCCATACAACCTAGCGCAATATTTTCACTAAAAGCAGCAAAGAGTATTGAGCAGATTTAGAGTGTAAACAATATGGTTTATGAATTGCCAGTGTTAGTAGCCTATACAAAAAACATCTTTAGACTGCTGTCCATTCTGATAATATAATGTCCTTTTGTTTTAACATATTTAGCTAATAATATGCCCATCACCGTAAATATTTAGCTTGTGAGAGAAACAGGAAGTTGCACGTACATTTGCGTTTATTCCAGTGGAAGCGTCACTTCAGTTCCGAGCACCTGCTTTTGAGAATTGAATGTGTAGCCTACAGATTAAGTATTACTTACCTTTTATAAAAGATGCTTGTCCCAAAAGAACATCTGAGTGAAAGAGAATCCTGCCCTAGAGTCATGCGCTATATAAATGGACCAGCAACGCCCATGTGCGCCCATAAAGTGCAGAACAAGCTAGACAGGTAAACTGTATGAGTTAGACTTATCACAGGTGAGTCAGTCTCATAACCCCCCACCCTTTTATTACCTTTTTATGTGCTTCCCTTATTTTACTGCATAATGTGCAACTTTTTAACCAGCCAAGTTCAAAAGCGAGTGAAAACATTTGTTGGTAAGTTTGAGTGTGCTTTCTATGGAGAGGCAGAGGGAGTGGACAATAGGAAAAACACTTTGTTTTGTCAGCAACACAAGGCAGATGAATTCAATGAATGTGACAGCTCTGGACTAATCAGTTGGACTTTGTGCATAAAGGGTGAGTCACACTGGTGCATCAGAGGTTCTGCACAATAAAACCTTGTCAACGGCCTTTCACAATAGGCGCTGTGTTTGTGGAAGAAGTGTTTGTCGAAATGCTTCTTCACATCTTTAAAAAACAGGGTTAATTTTTTTCTTGAATGCTATCTTAAGCAAATAGACCAGGGGTGGCAGCCCTGCTGAGTTCAGCTCCAACCCTAATAAAAACTCACCTGCCTGTAGCCTCCTACGAACCCTTCAGACCTAGATAAGCTTGTTCAGATGTGTTTGATTAGGGCTGAAGCAAAACTCTTCAGGGCTGTGGCTCTCCAGGACCCACTTTCGCCACCACTGATATAGATTACTGATTCTGTCAAGTTACCTGAAGTGGCTACCTTAAGAGATAACGCCAATCACTTGACATTATTAAAAATTATGAATGAAGAAATCAGCTGCCTCATTATCAATGTCAGTATCATTTAATGGCACATTAAGTACAGATTGAGCTGAAGCTTGGACATTGTTCCGTTAACTTAAAGTTGCTCCTACACACACACCATTTCTTATCATTATTATCAATGTTGAAAACAGTTATGCTGCTTAATAGTTTGTGTAATATTTTCTCAAGAAACTTTGTTGAATAAACATTTTATTTGAAATAGAAATCTATTGCATCATTATTATAAATGACTTTACTCTTACATAAACTGAGGTGTCCCTGCTGAATAGCATTTTAATCAACATAAAAAAAATAATTGTAGCCTACATTTCGCAACTTCACTCAGTGACCTGAGTTTGATTCCTGTCTCGAGGTACTTTGTCAGTTCCGCTCCCCTCTCTTCTACCTGTGCTTTCCTGAAAAAATAAGTAAATAGGGTTAGTCTAACCTGAAATGAAACCTCTGTTAGCTCTCAAATCTCACTCTCCATTCCACTTATTTTAACAAGCGAGTCTGTGTTCAGTTACAGCAACAGCTTTTGGTGTGAACCTGGACAGGCACATCAGTGCATTTTGAGATATCCGAACATCAACACAACAGGGTTATGCAATATTTTTTTATTTATGGAGCAATGTTTAAAGGGCCCTGCACAATGACATTTGTAAGTCACTAGATGGCAGAATTACTCATTATTTGTAGCATGCAGGTTTATCTATAGAAAGGCATTTAAAAATGATGCACAAAATGTTTTTATTTTCAATTCACTGTCATAAGAACTTACATATTTTTATTTTTTTTTACTAATTTTTTTTTGCATAAGAACATATTTAATAATACAATATGTCCATAACAGGTGGGATAGCAGTTATTGGTTCTATGAGCAGGATTCTGTGTACTGTAGATATGTTTTGTACACACAGACAGACAATCATTCACAGACAGACATATTCAAACACATACCATTGCTGCTCTTGAATTACACACAGACAGCAGCACTTACACGCCAGATTGAGGTTTAAATAAAACTCTTCATGTCAGCACCATGGTTTGCTATTTCCACACCTCACACTGCATGCCTACTTTCACCAGTGTGTGTGTGTGTGTGTGTGTGTTTGGTATTAATTAGCTCTAGTATGTCCCCAGAGGTTAGGTAAATCTGAGAACCTCCCTTTGGGGACATACGGGGACATCCGTTTTTTGAGTAATAATGCAAAATGCAAATGTTTTCTGTAAGAGTTAGGGTTCATAAAATTATCATTGCATAACAATTAGCTTCATATAAAGCGATGTAAATCTATGGTATGCCCTCATTTAGATACTAAATTAAATATGTGAGTATGTGTATGTAAGAAGACTTAGAGAGAATTAATCAGAAGGGACTAAAGAGTATAACATGGCTCCCTGAAAGAAGGGGGAATGGTTGGCTATGAAAATACTGTGTGTAACATTGCTCTGTAGCTGACAGACAGGCACGCACACACACACACACACACACAGCTTCCTGAGTGTACCAAACATCTGCAAATGTACTGAAACACTTGCCCCACCAACACAGAAACACAGAGATACACTCAGACACATACAGTTTCCTTGACCTCATTCCCAGAACAACTAAAGAAGTGATGTTGAAAGCACAAAGAATGTTTAGATAATTATAAAACAACAACATTAATAAATTGTTATTAAACAGCAACAATAATCATTGCGATAATAATTATAGTTATTATAAATTAAACATTTTAAAAGCAAGCTTTCTGTTATGTGACCATAAAATGTTAGAACCCTTTTAAATGCATTACATGCTCATACAAGTTCATGAAAAGACAAGAGCAGCTGCAGTTTGGCTTTGATCCTGTTATTTTCAATGAGAACACAATCCATCATATACAACATACATGCCAGCCCATAGCATAGCTAACCTATATTCCAACACAATAAAGGAATCTTTATAGCTTTAACTACAGGGTGACAGAATAAGAAGAGATCCTCACCTGTTGAACTGTCACAAATAAGCCAAGGAGAACAGACTTTGACCTGGTTCTTCTGTCTGGTGGTCTGTCCCACTAGAGTTGACATTCTCAAAGGCAGTAGTAGATCAATTGTTATTTATCTACAGATGTGGATTTGCCATATTGCCTACATTTGACCTCTACCTCGAACAGCATCATTGAAACTGCACTGTTGCAAAAATAGTGCACATTTAAGTCTTAAAGACTTAGTCCATGAGGTGGTTTCTCACTGACGGTTCAATCACAGCTGAAGGCTATAAATAACATGAGTGACAAGACAAAGGTTTATTAGACTCTAAGTCAGGGAACGGGCACTTCAGACTAAAATATCGGTTTGTTTCCAAACATTTAAATTAATACTTAAAACCACAGTCTTAAAAGCATTTTTAACTTTGAAATATCAGTTTTAAAAATCATTCTGATGGTACACTTATAAAAATGTCTGTTTTGGGAGTGACTTTGGTGAGCAGGTATGAAATTCTGCAAAAAGGGCAAATTGCTTTATGGCAGTGACACTTGTAAGGCTATTCACTTTAATTACAACAGTGATACGTTTAAGACTTTTATGACGATAACAGTAGGGAAGCTAACAATACATACAATTTTATGCCTATTAGATTGTGTTTTATTAAGGTCTAACCTACCCCTTATAATAATGAAAAATCACTTATTATTGTTGTACAGTGTGACAAAAATTACAATATTGATATGTGCATACATACAGTTGCTTAAAAATGTGTATTGACTCACCTATCTGGACAGTAATTCCTCCCCAACCATGCTGTTTGATTAATCAAAAAGTTATTTATGGGATTTTTGTTTTTTAACTGACAATTTTTAAATAAGTAAGCTGAGAGAGAAGTTTTTTTTTTTTTTTTTTACAATCATGAATTGATTATTCTCTTATTGACTTATTCTCCACACAAACACATACATATACACAGGAAAGGGGAACACATGGCACTGAAATTCCACACCCTCTACAATAACATGTTTAACCCCCTTCCCACTCCGTGCGCTTCTCTTATCCCCCCACATCCCTCCACCCCCACTGCACATTTACACTTGACTCATCTCTGACTTTGCTGACCCATTCCCACATCCCACAGTCTCTCTCTCTCTCTCTCTCCTTGCTTATTTGACCGTGTGCCACTTACACAGTGTATACTATGCTCACAAGACACCATGTTTGAGGCTGATCTGACCTAACATCCTTGATACAGACTGTGTTTTACAGCTAAAGGAAGAGAAAAGGGAAAACCTCAACTGGAGGGACTTGCCGACCCAGTAAGTGGAAACCAAATTACATATCACAGTATATTATATATATATATATATATGCTACAAAACACTATAATATGATGTACTGCAATCTTATATGCTTTTATTAAACGTAACTGCTGCTATGGTGTTTCATTAATCCTTAAACTCTATCAAGATGCATGTGGGTTGGTAAATGTTTGTGTTGAATCTATTGGTATAAGTGGAAAGTACATTAAAGTATGTGTAATTTTACACTCCACTGCTATTACCATTAGGTAGCTGGAAAAGTGATGGTGTTGATATAAGATCAGAGATTAAATGTTCCCTGGTGCGTCTATATGAGTACAAAATAGCTCCGCAAGCTTCATAGTCATTGTATTTCATTTCATTTTACAGACTAGCCACCATTCATCAGTAAATTTCAACCCATAGATTGTGATTTAAACTGAGATTTAAACCCATATGAAATATCCTTTATTTGGGCAGAGATTTAAGACAATCTTTCCTAGCTTCCAAACTTAAATGTTTCTTCTACCATATGTTAGCAAGTGAAAACTGTCAGTCAAAAATAATTAAGAAGAAGTGACGCCAAAGAAGTGATGTTCCAAGGAACAAGCTGCCAAAATCTCCCTGAGTTCTTGGCTAGGGGTCCAACGTAATGATATATTCTCTTAGGGCCCTATCAAAGGAACATCCTAACCCTAGAATCATATCTGATTTGTTTTAACAAAGACAAAATCTGTTAATGTTCTACACAGATTAAAACATTGACTTAATATCCCATTAAGCAATGTTAACCTTTCTTAGGACTTCTACCAGTCTATCTTCTACTTCTATCTTGCATTCTTTTTTTGTTCCTTTTTCCCCTCAAAATCCTCTTCATTTTATGTTTATCTGTAAATGCCGTTTTTGTCATTTTTTTCAATTTATCAAGAAATTTGAATATTGAGTGATTACATCATAAAAACCATCTTCAAAACTGTGATTTCTTTTACCTCTCCAGATACTCTGACATGGCATAAAGCTGAAAGTTATTTGTCACAGCAAGCAAGAAATATTAACCATTTACCATGCAAAGTGGCAAATCAATGATAAAAACAAAAAGCTAAGAAACCCCGCATATAGCACAAGCAAAATCTACAAGGAGAAGGGTAGAGAACGATAGATTCAGTAATATAACCAGAATCAACATTGGCTTTTTAGTGGTGGTGAGAACTTAAGAGATATGAAAGGTTAAAAACCGACCCAGACATGGTTTCTTACAGGTAAAATATTTTATTTAACCAACAAATAGCAATGTAACCTATAACAGTAGAGTTCATTACATAGGGTTAGCTATTGTCAATGGTAATTTAACTTTAAACTGTATAAATTATAAACCTATGGATCACCAATAGTGTATCGGCATCCTACTGTTTTTACCATTTCGTTATATGGCACAAATAGTAAGAGTAATACAGCTCAGAATCCAGAAACTGTCTTTATGAGCCATTGAATCATTCACTGAACTGATTCATCCAAGTGTGCTACCTTGAGTTGCTGTGTTAAATCATCTGTCTGTGTAAATAGTTTAAACACATTAAAATAGTTCAAATTAATGTCTTTAGCTGTAAAAAATAGTGCCTTTTCCACTTAAAATGAATCTCTTAAACCTGTGTTTTGGTTGCATCTCATACACAGAGGTGCAGAGCTGATAAACGGTAAACTTGTGTAACATCATAAAAAAAAAAAAATCTTCTATGTTTACAGTTAATCAAGACTTAACCACTCAGATGACATATTTGAGTATATCAGTACCGCAAACTGAGCAGAGCCATATAATAAATGCTGGCAGTGTGTAACGACAGATAAAAGAGGAGGAAGCAATTGCAGGCAATCAGATGTAGTTTATAGATAAAGAGTGTCCAGAGTGTTGGCAATGGCAAGGAAGGTCTACGGTGGCGTGAGAAGAGCGGGATGGTGAAGTCAGCGGTGCAGGTGAAGGTGGTCAATGGTTGGAACCAGGAACAGACCGGAACACTGACACGCGGACGACAACACGAATCCAAACCAGCACACAAACACGGAAGACGATAATCCAGCTAGTGCATGGAGACATAAGAGAGGATCTGACAACAGAGAGAGAGCGAGGTGAGTATAAGTAGCAGAGGTATGATGACGATCAGCTGGAGCGAGACAATCAACACCCAGGTGATGACAATCAACTAAACGAGCACATGGAGACAACGTAAGTACAAAAACAATAACAAAACATGACACGGAGGAAACACTGGATTTCCTACCGTGACAGTACCCTCTCCCCTAGGACGTCACCTGACGTTCCCAGCCTGCTTTACCTGTAGATTGTAATCATCTATAAGGTGGTGATCCAATATGTCCCGAGCAGGAACCCAGCTCCTCTCCTCCGGACCGTAACCTTCCCAATCCACCAAGTACTGAAAACCGCGTCCCCTCCGTCTAGAGTCCAGAATACGATTAACCAAATAGGTGGTTTCCCCATTAACGAGACGAGGCGGGGGGGGAACCGGAGCAGGCGGATTAAGACGGGAAGAAATCACCGATTTAATTTTGGAGACGTGGAACACGGGATGAATCCTCCTGTACGCCGGAGGAAGGCTAAGACGCACGGTAACCGGATTAATAATCTTGGTAATAGAAAACGGGCCAATAAATTTGGGAGCAAGTTTGTTAGAAACGGACCGCATAGGAATATTCTGGGTAGAAAGCCACACTCTTTGACCGACGACGTAACGGGGAGGCTTCGACCGGTGGCGATCGGCCTTAGCCTTGGTGCGCGACCTAGCCTGGAGCAGAGCTCTGCGAGCTCTGGTCCAGGTGCGGTGACACCTCTGGACTAATGCGTGTGCGGAGGGGACCGAAACCTCGGATTCCGTACTGACAAAATTAGGTGGTTGGTACCCTAAACTACACTTAAATGGAGACATGCCCGTAGATGACACTGGCAAAGAATTGTGTGCGTACTCCACAACTGAGAGTTGCTGACACCAGGACGAAGGATTATTGGAAACCAAACATCGCAAAACCCTCTCGACATCCTGATTGGCTCGTTCGGTTTGACCATTGCTCTGGGGATGGAACCCGGAAGAAAGACTAACAGTCGCTCCTAACAATTTACAAAACTCTCGCCAAAATTTGGACACAAATTGGGGACCCCTGTCAGAAACCACGTCTGTCGGGAGGCCATGTATGCGGAAGACGTGGTCAATGACAGCTACCGCTGTTTCCTTGGCTGAAGGTAATTTGGGCAAGGGAATAAAATGAGTCGCCTTCGAGAACCGGTCCACTACGGTTAAAATCACCGTATTGCCTTTAGAGGGTGGGAGGGCGGTGATAAAATCTAGCGAAATGTGGGACCAGGGTCTTGAAGGGACAGACAGCGGTAAGAGTAACCCATCTGGAGGTCGATTGGAAGTCTTACCAATAGCGCAAACTGAACAAGCCAAGACGAAATCGTGGACGTCACGAGCCATACCAGGCCACCAAAATCGTTGCTTGACCAGAAATCTAGTTCTACTAACCCCTGGGTGACAAGCAACACTGGAACAATGACCCCACTGGAGAACGTCTGACCGTAACCTCTCCGGCACAAACAATCGGTTCGGTGGGCAACGAGCCGGGGGCGTTACCCCTTCTAAGGCGGTCAACACCTTCGATTCGACCTCCCACCTGAGCGCGGAGATAATGATGGTCCCCGGTAAAATGGGCTCGGGAGTAGCAGTACGATCGGAACGCTCAAAAAGACGGGATAAAGCATCGGGTTTGATGTTCTTGGAACCCGGCCGGTAAGAAAGTGTAAAATCGAAACGACCGAAAAACAATGCCCACCGAGCCTGCCTGGAGTTAAGTCTTTTGGCGGTTCTAATGTATTCGAGATTCTTATGGTCCGTCCATACAATGAAAGGTACACCCGACCCTTCAAGCCAGTGACGCCATTCTTCCAGTGCAAGTTTGACTGCCAACAACTCTCGATTGCCAATGTCATAATTAACTTCTGCAGGAGATAAACGGTGAGAATAATACGCGCACGGATGCACCTTTCCGTCTGAGGATGCGCGTTGGGATAACACTGCTCCTACCCCCACCTCTGACGCGTCGACCTCCACTATGAATTGACGTGAGCGATCAGGGGTGACGAGAATGGGAGCTGAAACAAAGCAGCTTTTCAGTTTGGCAAACGCAGCCTCAGCTGCGTCTGACCACCTGAACGTCAAACTAGGGGAGGTCAAGGCGGTCAGAGGAGCGGCTAGTTGGCTGAAATTGCGAATGAAACGCCGGTAAAAATTGGCGAACCCCAGAAATCTCTGCAGGGCCTTGCGAGACTCTGGGGATGGCCAATTTACCACAGCCTTAACCTTCTCAGGATCCATGCGAACACCCTCAGTCGAAATGATGTGTCCTAGAAAAGAAACAGACTGTGCATGAAAAACGCATTTCTCCGCCTTGACAAACAATCCATTCTCTAGCAACCGCAGAAGCACTCGTCGTACGTGTTGCACGTGTTCCTGGAGAGACGAAGAAAAGATCAATATGTCATCCAGGTAAACATATATGAACAGATCGACCATGTCTCGCAACACGTCATTAACGAGTGCTTGAAAGACTGCCGGCGAGTTGGTTAGCCCGAACGGCATAACGCAGTACTCAAAATGGCCTCTAGGGGTGTTAAAGGCAGTCTTCCACTCATCCCCCTCCCTGATGCGGACCAAATGATAAGCATTACGTAAGTCCAATTTAGTGAAAACGGACGCTCCCTGCAACCTCTCAAAAGCTGAAGACAGAAGCGGCAAAGGATAGGTATTCTTTACCGTTATGTTGTTCAGCCCTCGGTAGTCAATGCAAGGTCGCAAGGATCCGTCCTTCTTTCCCACAAAAAAGAACCCCGCCCCCGCTGGAGAAGAGGAAGGGCGGATAAACCCCGTTGCTAGAGAACTGGATATATATTTCTCCATGGCCGCCGTCTCTGGAACAGACAAAGAATATAACTTGCCCTTAGGCGGAGAAGTACCTGGCAATAACTCTATCGCACAGTCATAGGGACGATGAGGAGGAAGAGAATCAGCACGAGACTTACTGAACACCTCCTTCAGGTCGTGGTACTCCGCGGGCACGCTAGCCAAATCCACTGCTTCCCCCTGAAACACAGACTCAGAAACATTAACACCAGCAGACAAAAGACAAGACAAATGACATTCCTCGCTCCAGCTAACCACAGATCCAAGGCGCCAATTGATGCTGGGGTTGTGTTTCTGAAGCCAGGTGTGACCGAGAACGATGGGGGATGAAGGTGAGTCCGTAATGTAGAATGATATCTCCTCAGTATGATTGCCCGATGTGGTGAGGGAAACAGGTAAGGTGGTCTGAGTGATGACTGGTAGTCTGTGTCCATTGAGAGCAAAGGGTGCAATGGGGTGTTTGAGGGAGGTGAGAGGAATGTTAAGCTTACTAGCGAACTGGAAGTCCATGAAATTACCCTCTGCCCCAGAATCCAACAAGGCGTGATGCTCGAGTGCGTGGGTGGACCACCGTAGACTCACCGGAAGGAGTGTCGATGTAGATGAGGTCTTTCTGGCAGAGATCCCACCCGATAGTAGCCTCCGTCTTACTATCGGGCTTGGTCTTTTACCGGACAACGCTGGATGTGATGTTCTTGACTGCCGCAGTATAAACATAGTCCCAGGGATCTCCGCCTGATCCTCTCCTCCCGGGAGAGCCGAGCTCGCCCCACCTGCATGGGTTCAAGATCTCCCGGTGGGCTGACCGCAACATCTGAGCGCTGATACTGAACCTCCGGTCTGTTCGCGAGAACTGCTCTCCCCCTCCGTCTGGTGGCTTGATCGAGTCGATTCTCCACTCTGATGGTTAGGTCAATCAGACTGTTGAGAGAAGTGGGGAGCTCGACGGCGCGGATCTCCTGTTGGATGCGGTCAGCCAACCCATGCAGGAAGTGATCCCACTGCGCCTCCTCGTTCCACTTACACTCCGCCGCCAGGGTGCGGAACTCAATCGAATAATCGGAAACGGACCTTTCCCCCTGACGTAGGTCCGTGAGAAGCCAAGCCGCTTCCCTCCCGGCGGCGGAGCGGTCGAAGACCCGTCTCATCTCTTCCGAAAGTGCGTGGAACGAGGCACAGCAGCTGTCTTGGTTCTCCCACACCGCCGTCCCCCAGAGGGCAGCCCTTCCCGTAAGTAGAGATAAGACGAATGCCACCTTCATTTCCTCGGTGTAGAACGTGCGGGGCTGCAGGGCGAAGTGCAGAGAACAATGAGACAGAAAAGATCGACAGAACTCTGGCTCACCCGCATATTTCTCCGGGATGGGGAGGCGTGGTTCGGGCTGGGAAATCCCCCCGGAGACGATCGGCGGTGTGGGTGGCGTGGGAGGCGCAGCGGGTGACGATTGTTGTTGTTGTTGCGTCTGGAGAACGAGCTCGGACACCTTCGTCACCATTGCTTGGAATGCTCGACCCATCTCATCTATCGCCTTGTCTTGGCGATCCATACGACCCACAGCTCGTTGCAGAAATTCTTCGAGATGAGATGGGGAGCGATCGCCTGCTGCTTCCATGATGGTCAGATCCTACTGTAACGACAGATAAAAGAGGAGGAAGCAATTGCAGGCAATCAGATGTAGTTTATAGATAAAGAGTGTCCAGAGTGTTGGCAATGGCAAGGAAGGTCTACGGTGGCGTGAGAAGAGCGGGATGGTGAAGTCAGCGGTGCAGGTGAAGGTGGTCAATGGTTGGAACCAGGAACAGACCGGAACACTGACACGCGGACGACAACACGAATCCAAACCAGCACACAAACACGGAAGACGATAATCCAGCTAGTGCATGGAGACATAAGAGAGGATCTGACAACAGAGAGAGAGCGAGGTGAGTATAAGTAGCAGAGGTATGATGACGATCAGCTGGAGCGAGACAATCAACACCCAGGTGATGACAATCAACTAAACGAGCACATGGAGACAACGTAAGTACAAAAACAATAACAAAACATGACACGGAGGAAACACTGGATTTCCTACCGTGACACAGTGATAATGCAGGCACAAACATTTTATTTTATGTAACTGAGATTGTCTTGAGATGTGCTGACAGAATGTCAAATAGCTTGCCTTTCTTCACTGTAGCATAAGCCATTCAAAGCCCTTTAATTGAGACTCTGTAACACTGCACCAGAGAATATAACAGCAAGGCCAGATCACAAAGTCACGCACCTATTACACTGGAAAAAAAAAAAAAGCCACAATATTGTGTTTTTAGATCCACCAATCCAACAACAACCCCCAGCAAAACAAAACTATTTGATAGGATTTGTTCACTGCTCTATATCAAAATATTACCGACTGGCATTATGGAAAAAGACCTAACATATGAACCTAAAATACAGTGTGACAAAAGCTCTCCCAAACTAATAGAGAGGAACCAACATTCTTATGTCATTATAGGGAATAATGCTTCACCACAGGCGCCAGAGCTGATTGAGGCTTGTGTCTGGTTTGAAAATAGAGCGTTGTTCTTGTTGCTGGGGTGTCCCAGCCCCAGGGGGATCACTCCACTCCTGGACTTTCTGTTACCCCAAGGCATGCAGATGGATCAGCGTGCTATGCGCAGAATGGCATCTCAACTGATCCCTTGGAAAGAGAACAACACACTTAGTACTTATGAGAGTATGTTGAGGTAGAGCTGATGTCTAAATGCAGCCTAGATCAATGGTGATAGATTAAGTGCATAAATTGAATATGAAGCGACAAGCTTTTTTGTTACAAGTGACATATATATATTTTAAATATCATATTGCAATCTATATTTTTAGTTTGATCTTCTTTTTGAAACCCCGTCCTTTTTTTAGTACATTGATGAATCATCCATCTTTCACAGTCACATTGTAGCCATTGTAGTCACACTTTTAAACAAGCTGTAATAATTATTTTGTCCATGTATGGAGAACATTCTTTCAAACTGAGGGTGACCACTTGGCCTGAGTGTCTAAAGTTAAAAGCACAAAATGACTACCTGACCCCCATAAAGCTGCTTATAGCTGCTAACCTCAACCATTACCTACCCCAGACGTCAGCATTGACCTGCACCTGCTCACTGACCCAACACTCGTATTCAACACTCATACACACATCATTTTATACATTTACTACAAGTCTGTTCTTGTGTGTATTGTAGTCCAGCAGAGACTATTCAGTGTAGACTTTTATCTTATAATAGCATTATTACTATGCTTCTGGGTGTAAACTTTCATGTATATTATATATATATATATATATTATTCATATTATATATATTATTCATTCAGTAATTAAAGCAAAAGGAGCCCTTACCAAGTATTGAGTACATGTACAGTAAATTAACATACTTCCCAAAAGGCCAACAATTCACTTACATTTTTTTTTATTGGTCTTATGAAGTATTCTAATTTGTTGAGATAATGAATTAGTGGGTTTTTGTTAAATGTGAGCCAAAATCATCACAATTAAAAGAATCAAAGACTTAAACTACTTCAGTCTGTGTGCACTGAATTTATTAAATACATGAGTTTCACAATTTGAGTTGAATTACTGAAATAAATTAACATTCAAATTTTTGACATTCTAATTTATTGAGATACAGCACCTGTATATATATGTAAAAAAGTAAATAAAGATTTGTCACATTCAATAATTAATGTCTGTTTTCTGTAAGTTTGTGTATAAGTGGTTTTCACTGACTCTTTCTGCAGTTACATCCTTATGGCAGTAGGTGAGGGCAAATTGTATTTAAGTGCGAGTAATTCACTCATTTATTTTACCCAAAACGAATGCAGATTCATTATGAAACAAAACTAGTGACTTGCTGATTTTAAAATGGTATATCAGCATTTTACTGTTTTTTCCATTTAATTATATGGCTCAGATAGTAAGGGTAATATGATAGTATACAGCTCTGAATCCAGCAGTCTTTGTGAGTCATTGAATCATTCACTGAGCTGATTCATTCTGAACCGATTCATTCAGGAATGCTCTACTTTGTGTTGCTCTGTTGAATAATCCGTGTGAATAGTTTAAACAGCCATTTTTGTGTTGGGTTAGCAACATAGACAAAGTAATGGCAATATTGTGTCTAAAATGTAACCTACTCATTATTAACTTGAGGTTTATTGAAGTGTTGTATCTGGTGTCATTAGTGGTTCAAAACAGTCTGTTATGCTGCTTATATTGCAAACTAGTATTTGTTATCATTATTATCATTTTAAGTGTTTACTGAACTCTCTTAATCTTCTAGTGATTCATTCTACCTGCACTATATTAATGAATTGAAAATCTTACACATTAACAGAAGCTACATCTTGCAAAATAAGGTGGATAGAAGCATTATCAGTCTAATAAAGCTTGTGTATCAGAATCAGCTGACTTCAAGGCCTAGTGAGTTTTCCCCCATATTGATTGATTGGTTGATTGCTTTCTCTCTCTCTCTCTCTCTCTAGCTCAAAAGACAATACAAAGTTTACTGCAGACAAGAAGAGGAAGTGTGCCACGTCTAGTAAAACAGCTGCTGCCCATCCATGTCCTGCATTTCATAACAACAGAACCATGGAGGGAGAGGAATCACGGGTCAAGGGACTTGGCATTGGTCAACTTGCATTTTTTGGCCAGCTTGAACGAGTAGAAAGAATGCGTTGCTACTGGGAGCTCAAACATGTCCAACTAAAGACCCTGGAGCAGGTAACTCTACAAAAGAAAAAAAGTTAGACACTGACAAAAATAAAAATAATAATAATTAAAAACTAAAATTCTGGAGGTTAATTTGAAAAAAAAAAATGATTTTTTTGTTAGAAGGAATGCTTACACTACTGTTCAAAAGGTTGGGGTCAGGAAGATTTTTTATTAATATGAAAGAATACTTTTATTCAGCAAGGCACATTAAATTGATCAAATGTACTTTTGAACTTTTTATTTATCAAAAAAAAAAAAAGTTTTAGTATTTCCACAAGCATTTTAAATCAGTTTTCAACATTGATAATAACAATAAATGTTTCTTAAACACCAAATTGGCATATTAGAATAATTGTCATGAAATTTAAAACATATTCAAATACAAAACAGGTATTTTTTATTGTAACAATATTTCACATTATTACCTTTTTTTTGCTGTATTTTTGATTAAATAGATGCAGCCTTGGGTGAGACTTCTTTCAAAATTGTTAAGAAATCTCTCGACCCAAAAGTTTTAACGGTAGTGTATAAGTCGCTGTATATTATTTGAAGGCAGTTGTGTTGTTTTAAATATGCCCATAGAGGGAGCTGTATTACCATGAATTACCCCCATTATAACTGAAGAAATTTCCTGTTTGTTTTTGTAAAATTAGGACATTATTATCTGTAGTATGTGACAGAATATCATAGTTCATTTGAAAAATAATTACAAAATTTTTTCGTTGAAATACTTTCTTCACTTACAAGCTATGCCATACTTGTGGGTATTTTTACTGAGATTGCACATGCACACGTTAACACGCAGTCCAACATACACATGCGATTTTGCCAAGGAAGACATGTTCCTGGATCAACATTATTGTCCAAAAATAACGACTTAACACAGTCCCACCCCTAAACCTAACCCTACCCATAATTTATTCGTAAAATCAGAGGGAAATGATAGCTGATTCTAAGCCTAAAACAGATATTTCCTGAAAAGTTATACCTCAATTCTGATTGGTTTATTGTAATGTTGTTCCATGCCAGCACACCCCAAAACGTTTGTCATAAATATATTATAAACATTTATCAACTTTCAAAAAAGCAGTAAGGTGATGTATAACCTATCGTAAACGTGCAGTGGCACTGTATATGTTATGTTTACTGACCGTCCAGAAGGGGGCGCCAGTTCATGTAATATTTTACTGCATTGCTTGCCTACTTGGACTCAATAGGCCAGTGCATACGACTACAACTGTGACATTTCTTATATCAGTGATGTGAAACTAATGTGGTTAGCATTAAAAAAAATGATAATAATAATTTCTAGTGGGAATAACTCTTTAAACACACCTTTAAACGTACCATCTAGCTGCTTGTAGTTGAGGGAAACCTGTTGGTCACTGGACAGATCATGGATTTTATAATAACAAGATTTTATTTATTTATTTATTACAAAATATTAATTTATTTTGTCTTGGTTGGGCCTTTTACCTTTTAATATACAGTTTTAATAATGTTTCATTATGAATAGTTATATTTAAATTAATATATCCTGCATATTCTATTATGCTCCTTGCATAAGGCTATATGTAGTATATATATCCATATGTATATATAGGCGCATATATATAAAAAAAATTCACACACACAGCCACACCAATTTTTATTTATTTATTAATATTACAAATGTTCAATATACGAATTCTTGTTGTTTTATATTACTGTGTATTGTGACTTTGTGCCATATGACCTATAGGGTGAAAAGCAAAGTCAGAAAGAAGTAACTCAAGAACTGTAGTCTATTTAAATCAATCGCTACTGTTACAGTTTAACCCCCAACATATCTCTTATCGCTTTGTGAGTGTGATTACACAGCCTTGGTGTTTTGAATAGCTGTGACTGTGTGTTTGAATGTCATCGTGCACGTGCACATATCTCTAGTCTGATTATAGTAGTCACACATGTGGAGAATCTGTGACAAGTTGCCATTTCTCTTAAAAATGTTCTAGAGTATCAGTGTACCTTAGATATGCTGAGTATGCTGCTTGCGTATGGATGTGATAGATTATACAGACCATGTGCCATTCACCCCATTGTGTGTGTGTGTGTAAGAGAGAGTGTGAGTGAGCACTTTAAGTGCTGTGTCTAACGTTAAAGGATACATCAAGTTCTGCTAACTGCCCTCCGTTTGCCGTGGAGCCAGGGTTCCACCTGTCCACCTCTTGTCTCACTGACTGACAGATGTTTTGCTCCTTATATGGAAGAGGGGGAGCATTCTATCCCCGTTACCCACGTCTCTCCTTTGCTGTGACTGCCCACCTTTCGTAATCTGTAGCTCGCCTGCACGGCTCATGTCAACAACCAGACTGGCATTTACAGAAAGAGATAGAGAAGTAGACAAACTGCTAAGACCAAGAAAAGGATTGTTAAAAAGAATAAGCTGCAGTTGTGTGGAGACTTGCTGGGTGTGAATGTAGGTGACATGGAGAACTTCTTGCAGGATAAGGACCTATGGATTGTGGGAAGTGTGTGTTTGGTTGCATCAATCCTATGGAGACGATTTTGGAATTTATTTACATACAAGAGGAAAAGAGACAGTTCACCAGAAAGTGCATCTATTGACATTCAGGTACAATATTTTTCCTCCAAATTTCATTTTGTGCTAATCCACATGACTGTATTTACATGTAGTCGTGATTTGAATGCTAAGCAACGTCTTATATTACATAGAGCATGTTTTATTAGCTTTGAATAATCCATGGTAAAGTTAAATCAAATAGCTGTAAATGTATGATATAGAGCCCCTAAAGTGGTTCACGATGGTAATTATGAGGTCTTTAAAGAAAATATAGAACTGAAGACGTAAAACTGAATTAACTAAATTTCCAACTAATGAGCTAAGCATTATATCATGTAGCAATATTGCATAATGTTCTTATGAATAAAAATTAATTAATGTAGTTAATTGAGTTTTAGAAAGAAAATCAGTTTTTTAGACTGGGGGTTTATCTGATGCATGGCTACCCATTGATGCACAGAAGAAACTAATTTAAAAGCTAAATATAATTATGATATTTAGGATTTTGTCCACTTCAGAGATTCCTGTTGGATATATAGAATTGTACATTTTGTTTTGATTTGAAATGAGTTGTCTTTGCACTTTTTCACAAAGCAGACAGTTTTGATAATACTGATTCAAATTCACAGGGGTTTTAAGGTGATATATAGAATCCAAGGGCACCTAATATTTACTCAGTGTGGTTTATAGGTCTGGTCACACTTCATTTTGATAATTCACTTTATACATTCTACTAACTATCAGTAACTTTGTAACTACATGTCAACTAAGTCTGCTAGCTCTCAGATTAAACTGTTAGATTACAGTAGGTTTAGGCATAGTCGAATACATTGACAGTGAAAAGTTGCTCATAGTCAATGTGTTGTGTGTTGTGGACTCATCAAAGTAAAGTGTTAGAAGATATTAAGCAGACAGTCTACTAATACTCTAATGACTGCTAGTTGCAAAGTTACTTACTGTTAGTAGAATGTCTAAAGTGGACTATCAAAATAAAGTGGTTTTTTCCCCATATAAAGTAAATAAGATAGACTTATCATAGAAGAAGTGATGTGACGTGACAAAGGCCTAACAGAACTAATCATGCAACATAGTAATATCACAGAAAGATCTTTAACTAAGAGCACTTTTTTATATACTTATGCTTAATAAATCAATGAATATATTGCTAAATTGTCACAATTATAATAGCAATATTTTGAAAATGAAATGATTAAACTGCACTGCTAATATCTAATAGTCTAATAGAGAGAAATGCAACATCTTCATAGAAACGTCTAGACTACACATGTAAAAAGAGTGAAGGTGTACTGTGATTCACTGTCTTCCTTCTCTCATGTTAGTTTCGACACCATTGTCATTTCAGTGATCTGACATCCCACCCAAGTGGCATTCAGAACAACATGTGTCTCAACCACAAATATTAGTGTTGCTTATATAGTGCATGAGGTAATTATAACTGACTCATTATTGGTAGTCATGAAGTGCTGCTAGCTGATTGCTTTATTTTAATATTAATACATTAATAAAGGGGGGTAATATCATTTACTTGACTTCCCATTGTCCCAACCATTAGGCCATGACTTCCCCCAAAAGGGTCAGGTCGAAATGAGTTAATTTCTTAGATATCACAATTTTTTAAGGCACATTTCACCCTAGGGGTAAGTGATATGAACAAAATCTCATATTACAATATGAGTAATTTTATTTCAAGGTAATGATATATAGTTGTTTTGCTTTAAATAATGTCTTTATGGTATCTACGTTTCTGATACCATAGAAATTTCATAAATCTTGTCACCAGAGTCAATATCACAAAGATTAATACCCCACCCCCCAAACCCACTGAAGACAAGTAATTATTCAGTGATTAAATAAGAAAGTTATTACAAGCAAAAGAACAAAAACACATAAAAAAAAAAAGAAAGAAATGCTACATACATCAAATGTAATCAAATGTACTGTATAAAAACACTGCATATTCTTCACTGTTTCTATGGGAAGTCGTGGCCTAATGGTTATATTTATATATATATATATTTGTATTCGTATTAAAATAAGAAAAGTGAATTAATTTAAATTTAGTGAGAGTTTTTTTCTCTTTTGTGGTTTGATTAATGTGAATGTGAATGACAGACAGCAGGAATATTATACTGCTGTCACTTTAAGAGCTGCCCAGATCCAATATACTGTTACACTTTTTCTTTCTCAGCTGTTTGCTTACACATTTAAAGCCTAAATTACTGTGTTTACGAGGATGCTTGCAATACATACATACAAGAGTGTGATACATTGATACATACAAGAGTGTTTATTTTCCTGTTCCTATTTCCTGTTCTGTTTGCCTATAAAGTGGCAAAAATAGTTATGAGTTATACGTGTCTTTCCTTGCACACACTTCTCTGACAGCACTCAGAAACAGTCTCTCAGACAGCGTGCGTATATAGCGAAATGAGTTCTCTTTCACTGCTGATTGCACTTCAACAGCTTAAAGTCATTTGCAATGCTTAAAACGCATACAGACGATATGTGTTTTCGTGACTACATAGTACAACAAGGTCACGTGAATGTGAAATGTGATAGACGCAGTACTCCAAATAACTAAATTTGACAAATGTCTACTGGCTAATCATGTCAACAAGAATATTGCCCTCCCCTAGTTAACACAAAAATGAACATTTTCATTTATTTACCCTCAAGTTACCTATGAGATTCGTTCTTCTGTTGAACACACAAATATATGTACACACACACACACACACACACAAACTAATTCTGAAGAATGTCTGCAACCAAACTGTTGAATGTAATCACTGACTTGGATATTATGGATAAAAAATTGTATAGACGTTAATACCAGCTGTTTGGTAACCAAATTTCTTCAAATTATCTTCTTTTGAACAGAAGAAACTCATATTGGTTTGGAACAATATGAGGGTGACTAAATAATGACTTTTGGGTGCACATTGAGGAACTTTTTTTGTAGAGAGGACAATCAAGCAATAATAAGAATCTTTTTATTCATTTTTTTTTTTTTTTTTGCATTGAAAATATGGCATACAGATAAATTTGTACATTTAGAATGTAAATATTACATAATAAAAATCCCCATTATAGACATTTGATGTTTAAAACTAGATAGATTTTTTTGTTATTATATATTTTAAGAAAAACAAGCGAGTATGGGATTTGTGCCTTAAATGCATGAAAAAATGGAACTCTGAAGTGTACTTTATACAGTATGTGGAAGTCTCTGCCACTCTGATCTGCTCTTTTAGAGTAGTTCACTCTCAACACACAAAAAAATCTAATTTACTTTAATGTTTGCCATAAAAAAATTTATGAAGTAAAGATAAGTGTTGACGTGTTAGGAAAAGCACAGAAAATATAGTGTTACTCCTGAAATAATCTGTCCCTTGGTTTAGAACAGCATGTGCTAATGTGAAAATTCTGGCTTAACTCAAGTCTTCTTGTCTTCGTGTCTGATTTAGAGGTGTCTGAGGAGGTGAAGAGGGAGGGAGGTTCATATTGACAGCTCTGCACTATGAAAGACTGCAGACTTGTTAGGTGTCACCATGTGACCATACTGTATACATATTGAGGGATGTCTGCCATCTTTTAGGCCTAAGCTTAAGATTTGTGTATTTGATTTGCATGTATGAAAATTCTCATTCATTTGGGTTACACAAAACACTACAAATACTTGTCAGTCATGGATGAAAGGGGGGAAAGTGATAGTACTAATATACTAAATGTGTTTAAATGCACAATAACCAGGTTTATATATTTATAAATAAATAAAATTTGTTTTCAATTAATTTAATTAAATATCTCTTGTTCTTCAGCTAGCCATAGTTTAACCATGCTCATAATTTTTAATTTAATAAGCTGTTTTACAATGAACAGAGTTTTGCTAAATATACTGTAAGAAATTTGAATGCATGCATTTAGAAAAGATGACTGTTGTGTCATCTGTGATTCAGCACAGCAGCATGAACTGCATTCACTTTTATTGATTTTAGGACTATATTACTAGATTGTATTATATTACCTAAGTCATAAGCTTTATTTGTATTAAATTATGGATTTCCAGAGCTGCATTCATTACCTCTCAATTGCTAAATGTCTCAAACAATATATTTCCTACTGAGACATTAAAAAATAAGATTATCCCTATGTTGATATAAAGCAATCCCAGGTAACCCTTTTGGACTAATATAAATTTGTAGTAAAAATAAATTTATTGCACTGTGCAGCACAGTCGTAAAGGGATAGTTCACCCAAAAATTAAAACTGGATGTTTATCTGCTTACCCCCAGGGCATCCAAGATGTAGGCGATTTTGTATTTCTTCAGTATAACACAAACTGAGATTTTTAACACAAACCGTTGCAGTCTATCAGTCTTGTAATGGATGTGAATAGGAATCACAACTAAAACATACAATAAAACAAACAAACCAATACACATATTCAAACAAACCCAAATTAAACCCTCCTGCTCATACATTGCTGTGTAAAGACACAAAGCGATTGGTCCATGCTTGAAACTGAACAGTATTTGTATCAGTTTTTTTTATTTTTATCTCTGATTCACGCAATGTCCGAACTGTTTGAACTCTCCTGAGCGCGTTCTCAGCTGAAGGCGCATGATGCGTCTTCTTCTTCTTCTTGCTTTATGGGGATCCACTGGCGACCCCCAAGGGGTTTCCTTATGATGTTCCTGTTTCTTGGTGTTCCTTTCATTAAAATTGAAAAATAAACATTCCAAAACCCTTTTAAAGTGCCTAATATGTGGCCTATAAATAATTGATATTATGGGGGAGGGGTCAAGCAACACACGCAAGCAACGTGTGAACTGTGCGCAAGAGTAAAGTGAAAGTAAAAATTAATGCATTAGTGGAGCATATTACAGCAGCCATATCACCCTGGAGCCCAAGACTGGTTTCCCACTGAAGCTAAGCAGGGCTGAGCCTGGTCAGTACCTGGATGGGAGACCTCCTGAGAAAACTAGGTTGCTGCTGGAAGAGGTGCTAGTGAGGCCAGCAGGGGGTGCTCACCCTGTGGTCTGTATGGGTCCTAGCGCCCCAGTGTAGTGATGGGGACGCTATACTGTCAACGAGCACCGTCCTTCGGATGAGACGTTAAACCGAGGTCCTGACTCTCTGTGGTCATTAAAAATCCCAGGATGTCTTTCGAAAAGAGTAGAGGTGTGACCTCGGCATCCTGGCTAAATTCGCCCATTGGTCTCTGACCATCATGGCCTCCTAACAGTCCCCATATCTTCTGATTGGCTTCATCACTCCGTCTCCTCTCCACCAGTAAGCTGGTGTGTGGTGGGCGTTCTGGCGCACTATCCAGGTGGATGCTGCACACCGGTGGTGGATGAGGAGATACCCCCTGTCTATGTAAAGCGCTTTGAGTGCTAGAAAAGCGCTATATAAATGTAAGGAATTATTATTATTATTATTATTATTATTATATTATCTGAGACAACAAATGACGAAACTAATTCAACATATGCTGATAATGGTATAGATAAAAATGTCTTAAATTATTCCCTTAATATTTATCTTGTTGAAAAACATTAGAAGAAAGTAATTTTGTGTTAAACTAGCTGGTTTTGAAAATCGGTGCACAAAATAAAGCTCCTCTTAATCGTCATTGATTGGCTGCAGTGTTCATAAATTAATAGACCTGTTTAAAAAAAAAAATTTTTTTTAAACATTTTCAGTGAGGAGTAAGCTAATAGCCTAAACTTTAATTATCCTCATAGTGCTTCATGCAGTGATAATAATAATAATAATAATAGGCTTAATAATAAGAAAAATGTAACAGGCCTACATTAATTGGAAATGCTAAGTCCTCTTAATTTTGACAATATCTCTAGCTATCGTTGACATGTAAAAAATAAAATAAAAATAAATAAATAAAATAAAACTATGATAAAAGAAAAGATCCCTAATTTCTCTCTTTTCTATGTGCATTCATATCATATTGATTTGTAAATGTCATATTTGGCATTTGGAATTAAAAGTAATATTACTAATAACAGTGGCATATGAGAAGTTTAATACCACAGAATATTTTTTATTTGCCTTTTTCGAAGCTGCTGTATATATATATAAAAAAAACACAAGGTGGCTGAATTTTTATGCTATTTACAGCAGATAGATAGCTGAAGCTTGTAGACATTCATTACTTTCACTCAATTTTATTCGTTTTTTTTTTATCAACCCCTCCAAACTGTTAAGCCCCTCTTTAGCACCCCCAACAACAACAACAACAACAAAAAATCCTAGACTGCGGATTGCAGATTTATAAATGCATTACTGCCACCTGTCTCTCAAGTGGACCATTGACACTCCTAATAGAGATTGTAGATACTCTAGAGTGTCAACAGTCCATTTGAGAGATAGTTTTAGCCTTGATTCCCATTCACATCCATTATAAGACTGACAGACTGCAGCGGTTTGTGTTTAAAATCTCAGTTTGTGCTCTATTGAAGAAACAAAGTCACCTACATCTTGGATGCCCTGGGAATAAGCAGATAAACATCAAATTTTCATTTTTGGGTAAACTATCCCTTTAATGTCTTTGAATTGAGGTTTTTGCACCTTTATAATGTTATTTGTTAGCATAAAACTTTAAATGGAGTTGCACTTTGAAATGACATAAAAACCAAGCCTTATTTTATTTAGCTGTTTACGTGCTGTTAATACTGGTGATGGTTAAATTGCTTAAAATAAAAATTAAAAAAGTGAAAAAAAAGGTTACTATTCAATATTCTTTTGTATTACATACATAATATCACCCTATATTTTGAATTATTGACCATATTGCTGTTTAAAAATAAACCTCAGTTAAGTTTATTAAGAAACAACTGGGTTTCTTATTCCAACTGGGTCACTTGCTTGGGAATGTTACCATTATGTTAATTATATTATAATATATGGGGAATATATGTTCACTAAAAAACATGCCTTAAAATTTAAGTAATTTTGCTTCTGACATTTTTTTTTATTTAAATGTAAAAGTAAATATTTAGCGAATGTTTACTTGTAAATCTTCACATAGGGATATTTTACTGGAAAATAAGATAAATATGTAGGGTGGATGGAATCCATCAGGGAATGGGGGGCATTTTGTTACCTCCCACCCTGAAATAGCCTCCTGCGCATGCTCTTTCTATATATGCACACACTCTTGCAGACACATACATGTGCACGTATATGCACATCCACACCGGTTTTAAAGTTCTCTGCTTACAGTTTCTAGTAAGGATTGCATTGTTGGTGTACGGTTACTGTTGCACCTGTACATTTGTTCTTTATCACACACGCAAGTGGACATTCTCTGGCCAGTGCAGACATTTCCACTTGCTTGTGCCAGCATGATGCATCTAACACATTTATAAGGGGATTAATTTTGAGCCATTAAAAAGGTGATTGACACTCAGTCTCTTCAGGTAGTTAAAGAGGTATTCAGCAGCAGTCTGATTTTATGGGCTGTCATCGCATTCAGACTGGTTGTTCTGGGGACATAGTTGTCATACAAGGACAGAAAAAACATTGTGTTGTTATTTAGTTGAATTATTATTGTTAAACCATGAATTGATATTGTACATGCACCCTTGAGGATTCTAGTAGGTTCCTACAAAATAGATTTCTAGCATACAGTTGTATGTAATCTTTGCCCCCTTGTGGTATATCACATGAACTGTCACAGTTTAAAGGGATAGTTCATGCAAAAATGAAAATTCTGTCAGCATTTACAGTACCCTCAAGTTGTTCTAAACCTGCATGAGTGTATTTCTGCTGTTGAACACAGAATGTTGGTAACCAATTAGTTTACAGTAGCCATTAACCTCCATAGTATTTTTCCCGCTATTGACTGCCCTATTGAAATTTATTTTAAATACATTTATTTCATGCTAAGTATACTACAAATACATTTATATATTTATGTGCTTCATAAAAATACTCCAAATAATTTTGTGTTTAATGCACTTTAATTGTGTGGAAGTATTGCTGAGGTCTAACTAAAGATATACTGAAGTATATTTGATTGTGCTAATATATTTTAGGTACACTTAAAATATCTTGCATTTAAAGACCGATATTATTCAAAGATCATGCAGTTCTCTTCAATGGTGACATTAAAACTCATTTTAGGCTTAATATTAGGAAAATTATATCCCAAATAAAGTTTAATGATAATTTTTATATTGATAAGTCTCAAGTGATATTTCAGTAAATAGATTTGAACTATAGTATTGAAATACATTTTCAGTAGGGAACCATTAACTCTTTGGTTAACAACATTTATGGTTGGAATACACTACATAGTCTGCAGATCTGAGTTGACACACACATTTCATATAGTATATTATGGACACAGACTCACACTATGATTTTTTAACTTCACGCAATGATTCCATTCAGTCACAGAATATCATGTTTAGTATTTTAGAAACAAGACAGTTTTGTCCTTAAATGCTTAGTTTATGTATGTATGTGTTAGTTACCAGTGCTAGACACAGCAAAATCCAATTTAGGTTGTGTGAGATGAACCAAAAGTACGGACGGAGTTTCAGTAAAAAATTTGACCCCTTCGTATGTCATTTAATAATTCACATGCTAATGAGAATTGACTTTATTACCGATACAGCAGTTGCATTTTATATTTTTAAATAATACTGCATACATTTTACTTCATGTTTTGTTATAAATGTAACTGCTGTTTAATGAATGTAAATTCATTTCTATACAATGTTTATGAGGCTATAAACCTATTTTACCAAGCCTAAAATCATGATAAAACACTAATGTGATTCTCATATCAAATGATAATGTGTTTTAAGATCTGTTTGTGTACTCTGGTGCACTGAAGTTATGTGACATCTGCTGTGACTGTCAGACAGTTTATACAATCAGTCTGCAGCTGCTAAAGTATGAATTATGTCTCTGTGTGAGTCCTGTTTGTCATTCTACACATATTCTACACCCTATATAATCCCTAGCTCTTTGCCCATCTGTGATCATCTCTTCAGGGCCATCATATCATGTTACCCCATTATGTAACACACGCGATGCCATTCTATTCCACCTCATTAAATTTCTGTTTGTTTATCAGTCTCTTTCCAAGACATAAAGGAAACATGAGTGCCATACACCACCCCGTCAATATAAGAAATATCAGCAAGTCTTAATATATTCGCAAAAATACAGTAAAAACAAGAAATATTGCAATTCAAAAAGAACTATTTTCTATATGAATCCATTTTATAATGTCATTTATTCTTGCAATGGCAAATATACATTTTCAGCAAACCATCTGTGTCACATGATCCTTCAGAAATCATTCTAATATGCTTATTTGATCTTGTAGATTTATGCAAAATTGTTCCAGTGTATAAAAGTCATGGGTGAATGACAGTCCCTCTGATTGAACCCATGGGTTTTATGCAAGAAGATGCATTTCTATTGCAAAACACATTCTTATATAATCATGTGTTCATAAATGACACTTCATTCCATCTCCACGTGAGGCTAGATGGTTTTGTAACCAGTAATTAAATCACAAAAACACACAGTCAGGCATGTACGCACACAAACCTCTCCATCACACAAAGGAATGTGAGCACTTAGTCTCTTTTTATAAGCCCTTGTTGTCAGAACGGTGGAGCTCACTTCACATTATCAAGTTCACATACCAAAGGTGCCACCAATCCTCTCGAGATTACTGAATGTTCAGGGGCTAGCTATTAATACATCAGCCAATCAGAAAACAAACCATTACTCCTTCAAGCAATCACCTGTATGCTTTTAATGGAGTGCTCTATCACATAAAGTGTGGCACACAACTATCCAGTCTAAAATAAGATTTTTGTACGCTTAGCTATCGGTCCCTCTGCTTAGTTGTTTTGTTAATATTTACAAGCTATCAGGTTACAGTGTAGCATGTGAAAAGGGCATTTAGCAGGACTATATCTATCTGTTTATGGTAAAAGTACACTGTAGCAGCTGTCTGTGGATTGTCTCGGCTTACTGTCATTCTCTTTACTTGTGTGAATCTATTAATTTAGATGATACTTTATTAAATTCCTATTTCTTATGGGTGTTAATGTGATTTAAGGAATGGTCAGATTCCTGTATATGGCAAACAGGAAGGTGTTGTAAAAAGGTTAGCAACTATAGGCCAGTTCATTGCTGACTGGCTGAAAGATTAGTGTGGAAAAGGTCTTGTATGTGTTATGTGAGCTGGAATGATTTTAAAGGAATACTCCTTGTTAAATATTAAGTTAGGCTTTTTTGACAGCCTCTGTGGCACACTGTCAGTTTTCACAGAAAATGATTTCTATTATAGTGCCTTGATAACTAGGTGCATTGAGGGCATGGCGAAGGTATTGGATCTGTGGCTGTGGATGGTATCTCTGTGCAAAAACTGTTATAATTTCTAGGACTTTTTAGATCTTTGGAAATCATCTTTGGTTTTAATATTCCTTGATATAATATTATGTATTTTCTCATTACTGTGGGAACAAACATCACAGCAAACATTTAAACTTCCATCTACGTGTTTTCTTTTTATTAAAGAGAAAAATTGACGTTGAAACAGCTGAGTTTTCACTCAGAAATTGCTCGTAAACCTCACAACTACAAAAAAAAAACAACAAAAACAGCAAATAACACACATGAAATTTCCTATCAGACAGACAAATAGTCTTTGCTTCTAAAACATACTCTAGAAGTCAAAAGCATTTTTCTCATACAGTTCAAATTCAGGCTCATATAGAGCTTTGCTGAATTTCAAGACAGTGGAACCCGGTTGAAAATAGAAGTCTGAGCCATTTCAATGTCCCAACAACTATTCTGTGCCCGTTTTTCAATAGACTCAGCTGTGCGCACCTGCTCTTGTTCAATCACACATTTGCACTTGGTTCATTGTGGCTCATTGCATTCTCTAGCCTAGAACAAAGGGGTCAGAGTTCTGTACAGTAACATGTGAACACAGTCCCTTTATCTGGGGTGTTGTTTTTCAGTCGATCAGGAGAAATCTACTGGTTTAACAGTCTTTGCACTGAAAAGATCTGTTGGTGCTGTCGATACGTCGCTCTTTGAATCCATCGGGCTCTTTTTCTTGCACTCACTCTGGTTTCAATGTCTTCACACCTGGTCCAGGATTCACAACTCTAATCGCACACCACACCACAGACCCTCCTCCAGAAGATAACAGCAACAGTGCATTGACCACTCACACGCCGGCCAATAGGAAGAAGCATGCTTACCCCTATAAAAAGCATCGGTTTTGAAGCTGAAGACACCATACAGAGAGAAAGCAAGGGAATGAGACGGGGAACAAATGAACTGTAGGTTTGGAAGCATTTTCAAGAGGACGTGAAGAAAATAAGCTAAACTTCTATTTGTTTGAACTTGTTTTAGTGTCATCATGAGCTCTAATCTTGTGAAGTCTCTTGCTCGGGTTTATGACCCCAAACCACTTCATCCTCAGAAACGACTGAATGGTGGAAGAGCAACAGCAAAAAGAGCTTCGCTTTCTACCTCAAACAAACATCCATCTTCATCGATTTCTGGTGAGCCTTCATCGAAATCCTCCTCGTCCTCTTCTCTTGTACATATTGAAGGACAAGTCAATGATCTGAGTGATAAGATGGACAAACTCCTCGCCCTGCAGGAAGCGTCTCTGAAAAGACTAGATACCATCGGTCAAGATCAAGGCACAGCTGCAGGTGGACGAATTATTGAGCAGATGTTGTGTGATGTGCGTGTCGTGATAGAAACTGTACGAGAGAAGGAGGAAACACAGGATCAGCGACTTGATGCTTTGGAGCGACTGGTCAGCGGCATTCAGCAGGTTGTCAATTTTGTTGCCGAAGTGTTGAAACACTCAAAATTGGCAGATCTCTTGAAAAAAAACACACTCAAAATCCAGCGGCAGGGTAAGTTTAGATGTTTTATGCACCAGTTCTTTGTTTGAAATTACTCATTTGTGAACAAGTACAAACTACAGTGAACGAATGAGCCAAATACATTAACAAAGACACTTTTTCTCAGTATACAAACAATTATGTGCAAAATTAGCATTAGTTAGTAACATCTGTGAAGCAGATGACCTAATGAATGAGTTATTGTTGTTCAAAGGTGGACTTCTGTACAATGAAAATATTCCCATTTTTGTAACATTTTTGTTTGTCTGTTTATCTTACCCAAGAATTTTTCACATTTGCTTTTTATGGTGTGTGAAGTTTGTTCTTTATCCAAAATAGTTGGATAGCATGTTTCTTTCTCTATTTTCCAACTTATTTTTGTGTCTAGCTGTGCTGCATTTCCACCAGGGGCTTTTCTAGAACATGGGTTGCCAGGTTCATTGTCCTTGTCATTGGCTTGAGGCATTTAGGAAACAGATTGACCGATGACATGATGAGTGATTCTCAGTAGCAGCTCAAGGACACAGCTGTACATTCAGCTCATAGCAGATGATTGTGTGTGATCAGAAATATCAGGTTCATTGCGCATTAGCAGCTCAGAGCATTTGAATGTGTACTTGTCACTGAAAGCAGGTGTTTTTACTTAAAAGATTGTTAATAAATGATCATTTTGTTTTTTTACACTGGTTAGAATCTGTATTATGACACTTCACTTGTGACCATATAGATAGATACTTACTGTTTACCTTTGTCCTTTCTAATAAATGTCCTATTGTGCTGTTATTTCTTTCTCTCTCTCTAGTTTAGAGAAAAGGATGGGAAGGAGAAATCTAAAGTGTACCAAAAAGGTTTAAAAACCCAGAAGAAAAAGAAACAACTGGATGCATCAGGTGAGGAAGAAAAGAAAACAGAGTTTAAAAGCCAGAGGTCACATTGAAAATCTGTAAATAAACTGATTAATAATGTTTAAGATTCTTTGTTCTTTGTGCTAATTTCTTTCCCCCTCCTTTTGAAGACTTAGTCAATGCTGGATTTGAAGAAGTGCAGAAGCTCAACAAACAGAACAATCAGCTTTCTCAATGCATGGCAGAGACAGCAGTCAGCGCAGCTGCACATCTGGATCTTATTGAAGAAGAGCAAGAAGGAGAGAAACATAGGGAACGAAAAGATGACAAACAACAGGATGCAGTGGAAGAAGAAGCAAGAGAGCAAGAAATTGTTGCTGAATTATTACAGATAAAAGAGGAGGATAAAAAGGAGGAAGATGAAAGGTCAAAAGAAGACGAGGCTTTATTGTTATCTGAAGAAAGCCAACTAGCTGCGCTGAACTCATCTGGCCAGACAGATGAAAGCATTACAGTCACACCAGAAAGGTATGTCCTGGATATTCAGATGCGAATTTGGTTAAAAGAAATAGTTAATATGCTACTACTAAAACGTTTTGGGACTGTAAGACATTTTTATATTTTTAAAATGATTTTTTAAAATCTGATTCTCACAAAGGCTGTGTTTATTTGATCAAAATACAGTAAAAACAGTAATCTTGTGTGTACTATTATTACAATTGAACTTTTTCTGTTTGAATATATTTTAAAATGTCATGTATTCCTATGATGGCAAAGCTAAATGTGCAGAAATCATTCTAATATGCTGATTTGAAGTGGTGCTCAAAATTCAAAATACAACAATATTCAAAAAATGATGGATTTATATAATGTATTGTATTTGAAAATAAAATAAGATACTAAGATAAAATATATTTCATATTGCCTCTCTTTTAATTTATATATTCATGTAGCTGTGAGGAGAATCTGGAAATGACTTTCAGCCCTAAGAGACATGTTACTGACGAGAATCTGACTGAAGATGAACTTAAAAAAAGCCGAGTGGAGGAGGCGCTGGAGGAGGAGGAGAAGGAATTGAAGGAGGAAGAGGAAGCAGGACTTGAAGCTGCAGAGGCGGGACCAGATACACCAGACGAGGGGACAGAAGAGGAGAGGAAAGATGCAGAGCCAGGAACTGATGAATATGTCATTGGTAAGAAAATAGTCTAAGAATAACTGCGAATCTATTTCCCTTTTTGTAATTACATTTGCTATCTTTTCTACAGATTCTTCCCCTCCTCCACCTGCACCATTTGAGCACCGTCTAGTGACAACCAAGACCCACCAGATTGCAAGTTACTACACTATCAATAAAGAGGAAGTACTTGGAGGGTGAGTTAGTATTAGTGTTGCATCATATTATATTAGATTTGTTTACATCAAAGGCACTTTTAAGGAAAGATACCTGTGTCTTTAAACCCATTAACCCATTAAACACAAGATTGCTGAGCATTTTAAGAGCTTACAGGACACATGATACACAAGGGCATGAAAGTGACAGACAGGTGTGTGTGGATGGATGGGGAAAGACACTGAGAGAGTAATAAGACATGCTGAATATTTTTAGCCCTTAGTGAAAGTAAATACCTAGAGACAAGAGGAGATTACAGTACATTTCCTTTGCGGTATTAAAAAGAACGTGGGAATTTAAAGATTCCAAACTTTGAAATTTAAATTTGTTTTTTGTTTTTGTCTTTAGAGGACGCTTTGGCATGGTGCACAAATGTGAAGAGAAATCTTTCCGGCCTGATATTAGCAGCCAAGATCATTAAAGCCAGGAGTCAGAAGGAGAAGGTAAATGGCTGTGGCTGTTTTAAGACATCATTATTGTTGTTTTTTAAATCATCCAATTCAAATATGGACCACTTGGTGACCCACAACAGTGATATTTTTTGTGTTGTTTAATGTTTTGATTCATCCTTTATTTTTGTATTATCAGTTTTAATTTTAATTTAAGTTTTAGCAATGTGCTTATAATTTTTTTTTTTTTTGCATTTCAGTTTTAGTAATTTCCTTATTTTTTAGTTTTTTTTATTCTTCTAATATTTAGATTGTATTTTTATAATGTTATTTGTTTTCAACATTTTGGTGTAGTTTAATTTAGTTTAGTTCGTTTTTCAGTTAATATTCACACTGGTCCGTGAACCACTGCTTTAAAAATTATAAATGTATTGTAACGATTCACTGATTTTTTGTTGTCAGGAGGTAGTAAAGTGTGAGATTGAAGTGATGAACCAGTTGAATCATGCCAATCTGATCCAGCTCTATGCCGCCTTTGAATCTCGACATGAAATCATTCTAGTGATGGAGTAGTAAGTTACATCGAAAAACACATTTCACACACAGACATTCACTCTCACTAACTGAATCTTATTCATGCTTTGTTTCTGTGTGTATTTGTGTACCCTCGCTACCCCCTAGTGTTGATGGTGGAGAGCTGTTTGACCGGATCATAGATGAGAACTACAAAGCTGACCGAGTTGGACACAGTGCTGTTCATCAGACAGATCAGTGAAGGCCTTCAGTACATGCACAAGATGTACATATTACACCTTGACCTAAAGGTACCCGAACACATTCTTGTTAATAGAATTGTATCAGCTGCATAAAAAAGAACAAGAAGTTTGAAATGCCTGTGTTTACTCTGTCACCAGCCTGAAAACATTCTCTGTGTCAGTCGACAAACAAACAAGGTGAAGATAATTGACTTTGGGCTTGCAAGAAGGTTAGTATTTGTTTCTGTGTTTACACTGTGTCATGGATCTACTGCTTTTATCACGCCACTTTGTTCTTCATTTTCCTTTCAGATATAAACCCAGGAAAAGTTGAGGGTGAACTTTGGCACACCGAGTTCCTGGCTCCTGAAGTTTATCAACTATGAATTTGTCTCATTCCCAACTGATATGTGGAGTTTAGTGTCATCACGTACATGCTGTGAGTCCATAGACATCAGATGAACAATCATATATACAAAAAGGAGTGATTGTAAAGCGTACTTGTGTTTGCGTGTGTAGGCTCAGTGGCTTGTCTCTCGTTCCTGGGTGAGGATGATAATGAGACGCCTAAAATAACATCCTGGCGTGTCAGTGAGTTTTGAAGAAGCAGAGTTTGCCGACATCTCGGAGGAGGCCAAAGATTTCATCTCACGCCTGCTTGTGAAGAGCAAAGGTTTGTGTGTTCCTGTATTTTTTAATTCTGACAAATTAACTGGGTGTTTGTGTTTTAATGGATTTATTTTGTGCAGTTGGAGAATGAGTGCATCCCAGTCCCTGAAACACCCCATGGCTTCAGACCGAGCGCTTCACTACCGGTCTACACCATAAGGTTAATAACAGCTTCAAATTTATGGCTAAATGAGTGCAGCAGTGGAATAATGCAAATAAAATAATATTATATACAAAACTAATGAACCTGTTTCTCTCACAGAAAAACAAGTGTCACTCTTCTCATGGCCCTCCTCCAGAGGGATAAACAGGTAAGATGCATAACCTGAAATATCTGTGGATAGTTCACCTAAAAATTACAATTCTGTCATTGTTTACTCGCGCTCACATCGTTCTGATCCTGTATGCCTTTCTACTTCAGAACACAAAAGAAGATAACAGTATCTGATAACAGTTTCCTGTCCCACCCAGTTTTTTTGTATTTCGACATTCTTTAGAATCTCTTCTTTTGTGTTCTTTAGGAGAAAGGAAGTCATAATGAGGACGAGTAAATGATGACAGAATTTAATTTTGTGTTTGGTGGGCTGTCCCTTTAAATGTTAAAAAAGCAATAAACATTCAGTTGTCATATCCTTAATTTAATGTTTTCTACAGAAGAGATATTCGGCTCTCCTGATGCCTTGGTAACACACTGGACCAATACTGTTGTACCTGAACAACTACACAACATCTATTTAAATATTAAACTGTACATTGTCTATTACCGACTTACCTCAAGCTTAAGTTAAAACAGCATACAACACATTAAAAGTACAGCTCTCCACTTGTGGGACAATAATATTTCACTATTTTGTAAAATGTTAACCATTTATGGCTCTATGACAAACTTGCACTGTGCTCCAGTCCTGGTTTAGGTGGGTTTTAACTGTCTGGTGGCCGTCGTCTTATGAAAAATTACTACATACAGTTTAATTCTACAGTGAGTTGGTCTTGTATGTGCACTTTATTATATGCCATGACTGGAGGAAGCATGTGAATGACTAAGAGTGCAACAGAAATCATCATTCATACTCTATACGCACAAATATATTGAGTCTTATGGTAATTTTCTGTATGTCACTGCCTGGTTTATAACATTTCATTCTCATGTCTGTTGTGAAGGCATTAGAATTCACACAGGAAACAGTACTGTATTTTACACTTGAAACTCTAGCACCCTTAATGTCAAAATCCTGCAAATAATCTATCATTTGTGAATGTTATGTCATTTCTGCTGATTTTTAGGAAGTCTAAAGAGTTTGGAGTTTGTATGTGTGCATGTAGCTACTGTTATCTGATACAAATAACCATGACCCAAATACAACTTTCACTTACAGCATTTTATTCAATACTGTCTTTTAGAATGTCATAGAGGGTTTCTCATAGAGCAAATGTATTGTGCAAAATGTTAGGTAATGCCGCTGATCTCACACTTCATTGTATTTTGGTTTTCAAAAAAATTTTGAATGTTATGTCATTTCTGCTGATTTTTAGGAAGTCTAAAGAGTTTGGAGTTTGTATGTGTGCATGTAGCTACTGTTATCTGATACAAATAACCATGACCAAATACAACTTCACTTACAGCATTTTATTCAATACTGTCTTTTAGAATGTCATAGAGGGTTTCTCATAGAGCAAATGTATTGTGCAAAATGTTTAGGTAATGCCGCTGATCTCACACTTCATTGTATTTTGGTTTTCAATTTTTTTTTTAAGTTGGAAATTTGAGACTGGGACACTAGCTGTTTTCGGTCTTGCTCACTACCCCTCTTTGTAGTAGACATCTCACTTCCATGAAGGCAAACGTAAAAGAAAAAAAGAAAAAAACAGAACACTACCTACCAATGTATTGTGTGTTTTTGTGTGGTTCTCTATATAAAGATTGATCACCTTTTTTAATGTTTACTTGAAATGCTTTCACAAAATATAAATGGAGTGAAATATATTGTACGTCAGCTGATGGCTAACAAAGTAGTGTTTTTAGACACATAAGCTTCTAAGGAAAAATGACAAAACATTAATAACAAGTTAAACATTATACATTAATAAGAGATTTATTTATTTGTTTGTTTTGATTCCAGTTTCTTTATATGCCATGACTGGATTGAGGAAAGCTGAAATATAATAGCTACATAAACTAAAATCAGTACTATTAGTATTTCTACATCATTTGAATATATATTGTTGTGGTGTACCTGCTTTGGAACTTTAAATATTATCTAAAATAAAATATATTTTGAACAAACATTTGATTGTCTTGTTTGTTCTTTCTATCTCCTCTCGGACAATCACACCACACACACACACACACACACCACATATATCTACGGCTGTGGCAAAATCAATCATGTAAGAACGATGTTACCCTTAAAAACACAATACAAGTCTTCATGATCTCACACACACATCTACCTGTTTACTGTACAAAATTGTACTGTTTACAACCCTGCTTCCTTAGCTCAAGTATGCGAACCTCTTTGCCTCATGCACTGGAATATGCACTGAAAGTTAATTTTCAATTATTTTTATAAACTGTATTTATGCCAATTAAAGTCTTTGTGGCTGTTATATTTAGATCCCAAACTGACTCAGATAGACATAAATATACATTGCACAAGGCTTAATTTCTAGGGAAATATATATAAATATATATAAATATATATATATATATAAATAATATATAAATTTATTATTTTTTTAATTCAATTAATTAAGCAATTAGTTTTTGCTTTTAAAAAAATGCCTTTATTATTTTTACTGAATCCATATTTTTCATTTGTTTTATATACTATACCCACATACATTAATTAAACTCTGACACTGTTTGAATATCAAGTTAAAATATTCAGAATATTATTCCCTAATACACAAGGCTTAGTATTTCAGATTATCCTTTATTGTGTTTATATAGAGTACTAAAACCACATCTTTTCATTTGTTTTATGTACTGTACCCAATCAAATTAAATAAACTCTCACACTGTTAGAGCTAATGGTATCAAACCAACTGTGAAATATTCAGAATACTATTCCCTATAATGCAAAAGGCTTGTTTTTTTCTGAATATTATTCCCTATAATACACAAGGCATGGCCTATAGACGCCAATCTGAGAGATACCAGCAAAGACCAGAAAAACTGCCTAGACTAGTTGAAGCAATTTAACAGCAGTGATTTAGGCCTAGGATTTATTATATAATGTAGACATATTATATAATTGTACAAATTATTATTAGATAATAATAAAGTGAGAACCTAAACAGCGTTTTGTTTAATTCCTCCTGAATCTTGATTCCTTTAGTGGGCGCTGTGACACATTTACAGCCCAAGCCAACGGGATTCCTCTCCTCTTTATTCTGTGGTGCTCACGTCACTGGCGCTGAGCTCTGTGATTGGCTGCTGAGTGCAGGTTCCTGAATGTGTCATTCAAGCAGCTGGAGTTTCGGATGTGTTTGCATCCGTTCATGACAAACGATCGCGCATAGTGCATCCAGACCTGCCCTACACACTCCGAACAGAAACCAGCTCCAGAGAATGGCTCAGTGTGCAGCAGCAGCGGCGGCAGCCACCGGCGAGACGAAAAGGAAAGTGGCCATCATTACAGGCATAACCGGTCAGGTAACTCAACATACGCGATGATATATACGGAGACTTAGAAATCAAAAGTCTGTCATGTTTAATCTCCTTAAATCTGTTTCAAGCGAGTTTGACCTTCTTTGCTCTGTGGAAAACAAATGGCTATGTCAAGCAGAATGATAGCCTGAGTCACAATTCATTGTTTTTAACGGAAAAGAGATGCCGCGAATAGTGACTGAGGCTGTCAGTCCCGTACAAGAGAGTGAGGAAATGATGTCAGACTTTTATGAGACAATTTCATCCAGTTTTGTCCTTGACACCTTTACTCACTTGCTTGGTGGTTTTTGGTAACCATGACGACAGTAGTTTTTGCTAAAATACAATTATTTGTCCCTGTAAAATACATTTTTTATATAGATAGGCCATACGATTTTTTGTTTTTCTCACGTGGTCATTTCCGGACTTATAAGGAACTGTCAACGAAGCAAGTACAAGGTGCATAGTATAGTGGGATGACTTTGTCCGGTGTGCCCTGTTGTGTCTGTAAAGCACTACAGACCTGGTGACAAACAGGAGAGTCTCACGTGAGTCCTTTCATTGTTGGCTGTCATCGCCACACCTGGGACCTTCTCATTGTGAATCACTGTGAACTGTGTAACAGGACACACAGGTGACACATCCTCTCAAAAGTTGTTTGAGGATATAAGCTGGTAGCGGGATGTTGTTTTCCAGTTTGCTGGATAGAGAAAGTTTAAACTGTTGAAATAAGGAAGCAGACAAAATGGCATAACTTTCATTTCTAGTCTGTTGTGAAACGTTTTACATGTTTTTGTAAGTTTAGAGTGCTTGAGAATGTTACAGACATGGGTGTGTATCTAGTCATTCAGACCATGATACTTGGTATTCAGGTTTCTAGGTTTCGCTCTGCACATGTATGTGATGTGTTTTAAGTAACGGCCTTGTCTTGCTATGTGGACACACACACACACACATATGTATATATATATACAGAGGGTATGGAAAGTATTCAGACCCCCTTAAATTTTTCACTATTTGTTATATTGCCGCCATTTGCTAAATCATTCAAGTTCATTTTTTCTCATTTACTGTACACACAACAACCCATATTGACAGAAAAACACAGAATTGTTGACATTTTTGCAGATTTATTAAAAAGAAAAACTGAAATATCACATGGGCCTAAGTATTCAGACCCTTTGCTGTGACACTCATATATTTAACTCAGGTGCTGTTTATTTCTTCTGATCATCCTTGAGATGGTTCTACACCTTCATTTGAGTCCAGTTGTGTTTGATTATACTGATTTGACCTGATTAGGAAAGCCACACACCCATCTATATAAGACCTTACAGCTCACAGTGCATGTTAGAGCAAATGAGTATCATGAGGTCAGAAGAACTGCCTGAAGAGACAGAACTGCGGCAAGGCACAGATCTGGCCAAGGTTCCAAATATTTCTGTTGCACTTAAGGTTCCTAAGAGCACAGTGGTCTCCATAATCCTTAAATGGAAGGCGTTTGGGATGACCAGAACCCTTCCTAGAGCTGGCTGTCTGGCCAACTGAGCTATCGGGGGAGAAGAGCCTTGGTGAGAGAGGTAAAGAAGAACCCAAAGATCACTGTGGCTGAGCTCCAGAGATGCAGCAGTGGGAGGTGGGAGAGTGGCCCGACGGAAGCCTCTCCTCAGTGAAAGACACATGAAAGCCCCTATGGAGTTTGCTAAAAAACACCTGAAGGACTCGCTGGTCTGATGAGGCCAAGATAGAACTTTTTGGCCTTAATTCTAAGCTGTATGTGTGGGAAAACCAGGCACTGCTCATCACCTGTCTAGTACAGTCCCAGCAGTGAAGCATGGTGATGGCAGCATCATACTGTGGGGTGTTTTTGAGCTGCAGGGACAGGACGACTGGTTGCAATTGAGGGAAAGATGAATGGCAGAGGATCCCCAAATCCAGATGTGAAAAAGGAAAACTTACGACCATGTGATATTTCAGTTTTTCTTTTTTAATAAATCTGCAAAAATGTCAACAATTCTGTGTTTTCCGTCAATATGGGATGTTGTGTGTACATTAATGAGAAAAAAAATGGCTGCAATATCTAACAGAGTGAAAAATTTAAGGGGGTCTGAATACTTTCCGTACACACTGTGTGTGTGTATATATATGTATGTGTGTATATATATATATATATATATATATATATATATATATATATATATATATATATATTGCTGAATGTGCCATCCATTTTGTCCTGGTCAGATTTTCTGGACCATAATAGTAAGATTTAAATGTTTAAAATTGTATATTTATTCTCCACTCCAATTAAAGTGTTTTACACACAATTCAACAAAAAGAAATCAGTCAATAGTATTTTTTTTTCCTGTGACAAAACACTTAAATAGTTTAATGAGGCAAGCAGAGTTCATTTTATTGATTATTTGTTGCTAAACAGTTGGCCATGATATTCTAACTGTGCATAAGCCTATTACCTATTACTATACATATTAATTACTTATTAAAGACCTCCTATTATGCTCTTTTACAACTTTTAACTTGTTTTTGTAATGGGGTTTACTAGAACAGGCTCTCATACAAGGTGGTTCGAAAAACACATCGTTTTTAACATATTTTACATTGTTAGAATATCTCTCTCCCCCAGTCTGGCATGAACTGTTTTAAATGAAGGCCTGCCTTCTGAAATAGGAAATGTGCTGTGATTGGTTAGCTGAGCCTGTGTGTGTTGTGATTGGCAGCACTCGGCACCTGGTCGGGAAATGTCATGCCCCTGTCCATAGCCCCCTGCAAGCTTCGGCGTAAATATTGTGTCAAAATCAAGTTTTACACCTGGGGGATTGTAACCACGAAGCTAGCATGTCTCTGACATAGTTATAACACTTGGTGTCTTCTCTAGTGCAGCTCAACCAGGTCTCGTCCCATTCGTTGATATTTGTGATATCACAAATCCCAGAAAATATGCGTTGTAGTCCAAACGAGTTGTTCGTTGAGATTTTTGAAAAGTGATTTATCTCCTTTTGAAGAGGACTTTGAGCTTTGTAACTTTGCAGATCTTTTTTTTCACGCTCAAACAGCAACATTACAGACTAACTAAAGAAGAAAAAGTCAAACTGCATAGTAAGACCCCTTTAAGTTGTGTGTGAAAACATTACTGAAGGCAGCCTGCTGAGAGAAACTATATGAAAGAAGATATGATTGAATGAATTGTATGAATGCAAAAGGAGAAACTGGTTGTCTACAGAAAAGTTTCGTTGGCTTTTTCTTTTCATATATTACAAACACACTCTTATGAATGAAAATGATATTCTGGTCCAGATACAGCATGAGGGAATATCAGCTTGTGTAAATATGTGTGTGTGTACAGAGCCTCTCCCACTGTATTGATTCCATGGAATCTTGAACGTGCCTTGCCTTTAATTGTCAGTTGTTGTGATGTTGGCAGGCTGGGATTGAAACATACCTTTCAGCCTCTTTAATTATTTTGTATTAATTTTGTAATCCCTTATATAATCGCTTTCCATCTGTGTTGGTGTGCATGAGATGATATTTTTACACTTATTTAGATTTATTTTGTCAGTGAGGTAAATGCGAAGTCAAAAGAGAAAAAAAGAAGAAGCTAGAAACGTTAATTGACATGCATTGAATTGCATCAGAACGCTGACGTGGTTCAATGTGTAACATTAGATGCCAAGTTGGGCATGCACTACAATTATTTAGATTCCTTTGAACTCTTTAGTTTAACTGGAAAGACCAGCTTGCAGCGTATAAAGTTTGCCTGGGTGTATGTGCTGAGAGGATTTTTGGGAGGATTCTTATGATAAAGCTTTAACGTGGCAGAGCGCAATTGGAACAGGACTGCAACGTAGTAAAAAAGGAAGCATGCAGTTTGTTTGATGAACAGAAGAGGGCGCTCGAATGACACACATCGTCTAGATACGGGGTGCCCAAACTAAGTCCAAGAGGGCCGGTGTCCTGAAGAGTTTAGCTTCAACCCCATTTAAACACACCAGAACCAGCCAACAAGCTCTAATAGCCATACTATTAGAGGCAGGTGTGTTAAGGAACAAGTTAGCAAGGCAACCCAATTTGCAAACCACATTGACGGGAACATATTTAGAAAATAGTAGATTATAGCTCATTTTCCCGGTTATTGTTGGAGTTTTATGCTTATATCATCATAAGTTGATGGCAAATGTTTGGCAATCATTTATTTCAGAAAGATGAAAGTAAATAAACAAACACTATCTGAGTATGGAAGCAGTTTAAATATTTATTAATTGATGATTATTATTAAATGATTATAATTTGGTGTAGGCTTATCACTATAAAACCATACTGGACTCAATTTTACATTACAGGCATATTCAAAGGCAGTTGCCATAGCCAAAATGAATAGTATAACGCTTTAATTTGTGTGTATTTTGTTGACGTGTGCAGATAATTAAGCTGAAGTTGTTGCGCCACTTGTGGTTAATAAAGGAAAACACACAGCAGTTGTTTGGATGTGTGCTTTGAGTTGGTAAACTGAGAAAGACCGCTTTACAGCGGGCAAAGGCAAATGTAAGTGATCTATTTTCACACAGTCAACACGCAAGTACGTACACAAACAGAGATAATACGTCACAGACGGAGACTTATTTGACTCGCTTTCATTCTTTCCTTAACCATTCTGGCTTTCTCAGCACAAATGCATCCACAGTTTGCCATTAGCAATCAGCCTGTGTCTCGTGCAGAGGTCTAAAGGCCTATAGATTTATCTTTATGTGGTGCACAAGGGTGATTGTAATTGCAGTGGAAAGTTTTTCCAAATTAGTCAGTATTTCTGAGATGTTTCGCACATGTGGGTTTGACTCAAAATAAGAGATGATTAGGAATTAAAAAGTGATTTATTTTAAAGATTTTATAATTCAGACTGAAAGTGATTGGTGGCTGAAGGTAGGCCAGTGTGTGCGTATGCGCAGACTGGTTGGAATGTCGTGTCCGTCTAGGTTTCCTGTCTATGAACATAATCTGCGGGAAACAGGCAACGTTTCCCAACAGTCTCAGTGTGACGATAAGCTGCTTTTTATCAGGGTTATGAGTCCGCGCTGTAGTTGGCACTGGTTGTGTCACACACACACATATTCACAGAGAGAGCCTCAGGTGGTCAGACATTGAGCAGGGTTTTATGTAAATGGCCAACGAACGGTTTGAAAAGGAAATGGTAATGTATCTTTAAGCACATCTTTTCCTATGCCGATATATATATTCTTATATACAGGCACATACACGGCTGCTGGAGCTTCTCATTTTTTTCCCAAAGGTCTTTGGGACTGTGCCTATATCACCCCAGCAGGAAGTAGGGGGCGGAATGCCATGGCCGGGGCGGAATGTTCCAAAGTTCTAGAATGTGCGGTTGGGAAGTATGAGAGGGGAAAAAGGGAGAATGAGAAGGAGACGAGAATAAGAATGAAAGCGACTCGAAAGTTGTTTATATCTTATGTCTTGTTAAAACGTGTCTTTAGTTTACGGCAGGTGGATTCAGAGACTTAAACTGAGCTGTCAGGCTTTCACTGACTTAAACATTGGCCTTGTTTGCTCGATTTATACTCTTTTGTCTGTGTGTGTGATGTGCTCAGGTGATTCCGTAAACTTGTATTACACTGGCTTATGGTGTGTGTTGTAGCCCATAGGCCACTCCTTACTTATTTGTTAGCTGTCTTGTCGACTTTGCATTCTTTGCAGACTATGTTTGGAGTTCTTTTTAGTAAGGGGATTTTTAGTTCTCTGCTGTTAAAGGGATAGCTCGCCCAAAAATGACAATTCTGTCATCATATACCCGGCCTCATGTCATTCTAAACTTGTTTGACTTGCTCTCTTCTGTTAAACACAAAAGAAAATAGTCTTTTTTTGTCCATATAATTGGATCCACTGGGGCAAAAATAGTTGTGTTGCTTGAAAGAAATAAAGTCATAGAGCTTTGGAAAGACACAAGGGTGAGTTTCGACACAAGCGCGTGTGTGTACGTGTGCAAAAACATGTATTTGTATAATGTAGGCGGTGTATTCGTGGCGGGACTGGCTCATGAAATTTTGAAAGAAATGGTCATTGTGTTGAATTACTCTCTTGGGTAATGCTTGCCGTTAAATGTGTGTGCATGTTTTCTCAAAACCCAAAATAATTCTACGTCTTTGTGGTTTTAGGATGGGTCCTACCTGGCTGAGTTTTCTGCTGGCTAAAGGTTATGAGGTGGGTAAGCCAATGTAACCCTTAAAGACATGCTACAAACCCATCTGAAATCATCTTCACATTGATCTGATGCAAATATCTCCCTGTCTGTTAATGATCAAATATGAAAGTCATATGTTCATAAGATTTCATTTAAATGGGTTGGATCTTTAAAGGTTTAATATATAAATAAATATTTGACTGTTCAGAGGTTTGGGTAAATTATTTTTATGTTTTTAAATACTTTACATTTTAAAGTAACATTTTAGGCATTTTTTCAGGATTCTTTTCAGTAATCTCAAAAGAACAGCTTTTATTTAAAAAGTAACATTTTAAATATCCTTGCTGTCATGTTTGATCAGTTCAATGTAAACTTGATCAATAAAAGTATTCATTTCTCAATAATACTTTAGGACAGCAACACTGTTAAAAAAAAAAAAAAAAAAATCTGTGACATTCAGGGTCAAATATTTCATAAATTGTGGTTGCCAGAACTTCACTGTCAGCTTCACTTCACCCAAAATATGCTAGCAACATTTTAGGTTTTACGACTTGACTTAAATTCAAAATGAAATACATATATTTCATTAACTTATTTAATGTTAATAAACAGACATATTGAAGTACTACTATCTGGTTTTGAGCCATTGTAACGCACTTGATAACCACCAAAACTAGTGGTGGTGAGAAAATCACATGAATGAACTAAAGCTCATCACAAATGGCTTTTTATACGAGCTGAGGAGGGCAATACTTGTTTATATAAAAGGTGCACTGTGTCATTCACACAAAACACTAATCCACATCATGGTGACACACATGATACTGAATTAATGCAATAAACATTCATTTAAGAACATTAGATGGTAAGATTAAATCCTGATGTACACAACTAGTGTTGTCAAAAAGACCCGGTACTTCGGTACCTAGTAGGTACTAAAAAATGAAAAATGTCATGGTACCAGGTTTCTTTAAGTACCGGTGGTACGAGTACTCGGTCAGTCACTTCACAAGCATTTTTACCATTTCATTTGAGTAAAACCAGTGGTAAATTTTAAGGTATTCATGGTAACACATCAAAATAAAAGTAAATTTTACATAAAGGCATCTTGCTATGAATATTTACTATTATTTAGTAGTGTGGATACTGCAACCACTGTTGAAAAAAATTATAAAACTTTAATTTTTTTAAAAGAAATAAATCAACTATTTCTTCCATTTTTTTAATTTTAATAGCAAATCCGCTTTATTTACCAAAAAATAAAATGTTTAAATTTCCATTAATTAAAAACAAATTTAATTTAAATTAAACTTGTTTACTGTTTCTCATAATTATAATTACAGAGAAACTGTAAAACACAATTGTAAATAAGTATAAAAATGGCATTGATTTTATTTTTAGTGATAAAAAGTTATTATTATTTTTAATTAGCATATGTTTATGTTTTGCTTGGGTAACGAAATTGGTACCGAGAACCATGGATTTTCACTGGTATCGGTACCGAATAATGAAATTTTGGTTACCGTGACAACACTATACACAACCGATAAGAAAAAAACTAAGAAACATGTTATTTCAACAAAAAAAAACATCAAATGTGGAGTGTCATGCAGGGAATTATGGGAGTGTCGATTTACGGTTTATCACTGCTAATTATACCAATGACTTTAACTTTACTTCCAAAAAACGTATTTTTAATTTTAAATTTTATTTATAGTAATAACTTTAAATGTAATTACATTTATTCATCGATATAGTATGGAAACTAACCGTTAACCAGTTGACATATTTTTACTGTACGCATTTTACAATCTCTTACTGTTAAAATCCCAATAACTTTTTACAGTGGAACATTATGGAATTCATATTTCAACAGTGTTCAGTTTTCACAGCTTTTGCTATTAGCTTTGGAATATGTTGAAAATGTTCAGCAAAAGGATTTTATCATTTTTGCGGACTCTAAATCATGCCTTCAAGTAATGGACTCATTAAAACTGATCATCCTTTGATAGATTATATTTTCACCAAAGTTAGACCATCTACAGAATCAAATCTATAGTATTATTTTTGCTGGGGTTCCAGGACACGTTGGCTCTTTCAGGAAGTGAGCGAGCTGATCCAGCTGCAAAGAAGGCTTTTAATCAGGAAGTAACAACATGTCATATTCCTCCCTTAGAGATCCGACCTTATTATTAATCGTTACATATTAAATAAGTGGCAAGAAGAGTGGGATACATGTACAAATAATAAATTACTTGAAATGCATCTGGAAATTTCAAACAGAATTTTATCAAGTGGTATTTACCAGATGTCGCATACAGTAGATCATACAAGACTGACTCATGCATTTTTGCTCAAAGGTGAAGATCCTACTCAATGCATGTTCTGTGAGATTCCCCTTTCTGTCAAACATATTTTATTGGACTGTCCACCTTTTAGTGTATGTGGAAAACTCTTTTATAAAGCAAACTCACTTAAAGAGTTTAATATAATTATGGCAGCAAAAAGTTTTAACATTTTTATCATATGTTAGTGTAAAAAATCTTGTGCAATATAACTTTGTATGTTTGCTGTTTTTTTATTGTATTTGTTATACTTGGTATCTTTTTAAATTGTTTTTGCCATGAAAATAACCTTTAGATGCTGACTATGGCATTAGATAAATATACACTACTACTACTACTACTACTACTGCTACTACTACTGCTGCTAAAAAAACCTTATTGATCCCAAACCTTTGAACAATACTGTACATAATTCAGTTTAAAATCCTGTCTGCTTAAAAGACTGGAATGTTTTTGTTGTTGTTTTGGGCAGGTTCATGGTATACTCCGCAGGTCCAGTTCTTTTAACACGGGCCGGATTGAGCACCTTTATCATAACCCTCAAACACACACAGAAGGAAGTGAGTTTCACACAAACGCACCTGATTGTGATATGCATGTTTTATGATGTTTGTAAATGCATGAATGTCTTCTAACCTGTGTAAAATATCACCAGGCATTGGATCCACTGGGTGTTGTAAGTTGTTAATTCAGTATTTTTAAGTAATTTTTAAGGTACTTTCCTTTACGGTTGCTATCTAAACATTCTTCAGCAATATTTGGATTGTAATTATTTCTTTTGGGACGAAGTCTGAGAAAATCATTGGTATGGTTCCTCTGTGATAAAACTCATGCATTTGGGCTGCAGTTTATCACAGAGAAGACAGAGGTTTTTCTATTTTTATTCCTACAGGGAATGTCATTTACACAGTGCAGTTAAATATGGTTGTCACTCTCCTTTTAAGTGCTTAATCCTGTTTTGTACAAACAAGAGTTTGCCTATTTATGGGAGTGCCAAAAGTGTTCTACGACAGAATTCACTCCCCGAAATGATTAGTTTTAAGTAAAGTCACTTAATAGTCAACCTGTATAAAACATTTGCAATTCAAATACTGTAGGTCTTTCAGTCTGTATCTGGCTTTGAAAGCAAAATGTAAAAAAGTTTTGCACAAAAATCTAGATATGGATTCTCCAGTTATTTCTCTCTTATTCCTCTCCAGCTAATCTGGTGATGGGCAGCTTTTTTGTGCTCAGTAAACAATTTAATAAAAATTTCAGACCTCATGACCTCTTTGTTTCGGGTCTCTGGTTATTTTCGCTTAGGTGGCAATCTTTAAACTTGAGCCGATGTGGAGGAAAAAATGTTTAAACTTCAAACTTTTCAGATTGCTCGGTCACATTTAGGAGGAATGTTTATGTCTTTTATTCTGTGCCTTATAGACATGAAGTTGCACTACGGAGACCTGACTGACAGCACGTGCTTGGTAAAGATTATCAATGAAGTTAAACCCACTGAAATCTACAACCTTGGAGCACAGTCTCACGTCAAGGTACAACTTTCTCCTCCTCCCAACCTCTTGCTTCCTTTCTCTGTATTTCTCAACCACACAGATGCTCTTTGTCTGTCGACTCTCAAACCCTCCTCCTGGACAGACACAAACTGTTTCATAATGACTAAGGTTTCTTTCTCGGTGTCTGAGAGGTGAACAAATGGCCCCATCCAAGTAAGACTTTGGAAAGAAAAAACTCTTAACCAAATACAGAAGACTTTCTTTCACTCATCGTTCCTTTACCCACACCCCTAATGTCTAGTCATCTGGGATGAGGTCAGGGGGATGTTAGTCAGAGAGTTGGCCATCATGGATGTGTGTGAACTGCTGTGTGGGTGCTCCGCCGGGTAATTTATGGGAAACAAGCACAAACAGCAGTTAAAGTGAGAGAGAGGAGATGACGGAATAAGAAGATCAAAACCAGAATAGGGACGAGATAATTCAGAGGGATACGAATGAGACTTTTCTGTTGATATGGTCTCCTTCAGCTACTCATGAGTTCAGTCACAGGAAAAACCAGAGAGAAACCTCAGTGTCATGTCTTTTGCTGTAAAAACAACAAATGAATGGTCCATAAAACAAGTTCTCTGGAATAATTATACTGACCGGGAATTAAAAGATTTGTTCATCCAAATAAAGAAATTCCGCCACCGTTTACTCACCATCTTCCGTAAAGTCATGGCGATTTGGTACAAACAGTGACTGAAGTTTAGTTTTTGGGTGAAATATTCCTTGAAAAGTGTTTTTTTTCGCAAACCATTTATCTTCCATTGCGTGGCGTAATATTGTTGGTTAATATTA